>NC_056739.1:1395710664-1395843164 GCF_019279795.1 Protopterus annectens | reverse complement strand
ATAGATAAGCTAAACAGCTTAAAAGTAAACCCTTATGTAACTAGATGGGTTGCAAACTGGCTAAAAGACAGAACCCATAAAGTTAAAATCGCTGGAGCAATGTCAGACTCAAAGCCAGTCACAAGTGGTGTCCCACAGGGATCTGTCCTGGGACCCCTCTTGTTCGGCATTTATTTCTCAGATGTTAAAGCAAACATGGGAGGGTTGTGGCTGACAAAGTTCGCAGATGACTGCAAACTAGGCGCCATAGTCGATACACCAGCGGACACATACATCCTACAAAAAGGCCTCACAGAAATGGACAACTGGTGCCGGAGTCACGGCCTTAAACTAAATGCCAAAAAATGTATAGTCATCCCCTTTGGGAAAAACAAAGTACCCACAAATTATCACATAGACAGGAACCCACTGAGTGGAAAAAGTAATCAGAGACCTAGGGACCCAAGTCGACAGCGACCTCTCATTTGACACCCACGTTGCCAAAGTGGTTAGAAAAACATTCTACCTTGCACACCTCATCATGAAGGGATTCACATCCAGATCCAAGGATGTCATTGTACCCCTATACTCCTCTCTCATCAGACCCATGATCGAGTACAATGCCCCATTTGGTATGTACCTCACCCGGCATTTGCAACAGCTGGAGAGACCACAAAAGTACCTCACCAAGAGGATCAAGGGTCTCCAACATATGTCTTATTCTGCCAGACTAAAGAAACTTCAGCTCTATTCAGTAGCATACCGCCTGCTCAGAGGTGATCTCTGCCTGACGTAAAAGGCCATGTCCAATCAGGATCTGATGGACATGGTCCACCTCAAAAAATCCAAATCCATCAGGACCACGAGAGCTAAAGACTTAAACCTCGGCACAAGTATGAATAGGACAGGCTGGAGGGATAGATTCATAACCCAGAGGCTTCCCATGCTTTGGAACATGATCCCAGTTCGTATTAGGCAGAGCCCCCCACTGACTCTCTTCAAGAGAATCTTGATGAGTGGATGGGAGATCGTAAGTTTACCCCAGGGGTCACATCTGTGTCACTGCTAGACAGGGGCACAGTATTCTAAATTTATTCTGTACATTTTTTGTACCATTTCATGGGGTGGCAAAAGCCACATCACTATGGCTAGGCTTACAAATGCCCCAGGGCAGATAGCCTAGTACTAAACTATGAAACTATATACATAGACACACACACACACACACACACACACACACACACACACACACACACACACATATATATATATATATATATATATATATATATATATATATATATATATCTACAGATACATACATACACACACATTTTCTCAATGCACTGGACCCTAATTTTTCTTCATGCTACAAACAATTCATTGAAGCAATTCAAAGTTCAAGTTGCTCTCTGTGTTGCTGATTTTGTCCAACAATACTGAATTATTTTTTTAACTTTTAACATCTCCTACATAAGGAAACAATGCATTTCTCGATGTTTCAAATATTTGCGAGGCAAAAACATGCGGTTTAATATGCAAGGTACAGATAAGCTGCCACATCTGTTCAGAATGCATCAAAGAAAAAAAACTACTTGTGTATTGGGGAAATGGCTCCTGTTAAATAAAAAGTACAGTTGTGTACACCTAAAATAAATGTAGATGTTCGAGTGTCTTCACTGTTGCAGTCATGACTGTAGGGTTCTCCCCTGCCGGCAGGCAGCTCTCGGTCAGCCAGAATCCCAAAGTCTGGGTCCGGCGTCGGCTGTTCAACAATGCTCCCTGACGTCAGGTCACCAGGAGTATAAAGCTGACAGCCGAAGCCATCTTCTCCAGTTTTTCTTGCCCCAGATGTCAGGAATCCCAAAATGAAAAAGGTCCCATAACCTTTGCAAATACACCTCAGAAGAATGGTGAAAAAAGGAAATACACAAAAGTAAAAATAAGAGGGGACAGGAGGGAGGAATCAGACTGCAACAGTGAAGACACTCGAACATCTACATTTATGGTAGGTGTGCACAACTGTACTATGTTCATCGTGTTTCACTGTTGCAGTCATGACTGTAGGGTAGAATCCCAAAGCTGAAAGAAAGGGAGGTGGTCATAAAGAGGAAGGGGCGGCTAAAAGGCCCTGCAAGACTGCAGATGCAAATCCTGCCCTAGACTTAGAGTAGAGAGGTAGATTGTAGTGCTTAGAAAAAGTATGCACTGAACTCCAAGTTGCAGCTTCCAAAATGTCCTTGGTAGGAACTCCCCTGAGGAAGGCCACAGAAGTGGCAGCAGCTCTGGTGGAATGAGTCCGTATACTCCCTGGGATTTGCTTTCCATGGTGAGAATAACAAAATCTGATTCCATGAGCAATCCATTTAGAAATGGTCTGTTTTGAAATGGCTTTACCTTGGTAACTTGAAGCATAAGAAACAAACAATTGTTCTGATTTTCTGATGTCCTTGGTTCTGTTCAGGTAAAAACGTATTTGTCTGTGTACATCCAAGGAATGTAAGATCCTTTCCCCTTTATTTTGAGGAGTGGGGAAAAAGGTTGGCAAGTGGATAGTTTGATTTAAAGCCACTTTGGAAACCACCTTAGGCATGAAGGTAGGATTAGTCCTCAAAGATACCCTGTCTTGATGAAAAATAATATAAGTTTCCACAGCCATAAGAGCTTGTAACTCTGAAACTCTCCTGGCAGAGGTTAGGGCTAACAGGATAGCTGTCTTCCAAGATAAAAAATTGATGTCAGAAGAGGCAGCAGGCTCAAAAGGAGGCAAGGTTAGTTTTTCCAAAACATAGTTGAGATCCCAAGCAGGAATGGGAGGAGATCTAGGAGGTCTTAAGTTCTTAGCTCCTCTGAGAAACTGTCTCATGAGCTGGTGGGAAAAGATGGGAGGGTCTGTATTTTAATGAGCAGAAATAGCAGAGGCATGTATCTTAATGGAAGAGAAAGAGAGACCCTTATGTAAGAGATCTGTCAAGTAAAGTAAAATTAAAGTAATGTTAGGAAGAAGATGATCAGAATCCTGAGCCTGCATCCAGGAACAAAATCTTTTCCATTTTCCTGCATAAGATTTTCTAATGCTAGGACGTCTGGCTTCTAAAATGACATCCATAACCTGCTTGGGCAGTAAAGAAGAAATCAAAGGCCCTGGATTAACCAGGCCGCCAGGCTGAGAGTTCTGACATGAGAGTGTAGAACCTGATCCTGATGCTGGGACAGAAGGTTCGGAGACGGAGGTAAAACCCAAGGGGGCTCCAAGCATAGGTTTTTTAGAGTTGGATACCAAAACTGCCGAGGCCAATTTGGAGCCAGCAAGATTATCATCTTGGGCTTGTCCTGTTTTATCTTCAATAAAACCCGTGGAAGAAGAGGAAGAGGCGGAAAGGCATATCCCGAGAGGTTCCTCCAACTGAATGACAGGGCATCCACTTTCCAAGCTTCTCTGTGGAAAGTCCTGGTGCAAAATTTCTGTAGTTGATGATTGAGATGGGATGCAGAGAGGTCTATATGTGAGGACATCCCCAGACTGCTGTTATCATCCTGAATATTTTGATGTCTAGCATCCACTCGTGTGGATCCGAAAGGTTTCTGCTCAGACTGTCTGCCAGGAAGTTTTGGTTCCCTGGTAGAAACTGAGCTTGAAGATCCAGATTGCACGCTAGAGCTGTGTTCCATAGATCCATGGCTAGTCTGCAAAGGGGGTAGGAATGAGATCCCCCTTGCTTGTTTATGTACCACATAACTGTGGTGTTGTCTGTCCGAATTAGTGGTTGTCCTGGTTGTAAAAGATTCCTGAGGCCAATAGAGCTTTCTGAACGGCTAACATTTCCTTTAAGTTGATATGCAGGTTCTTCTGATCCTTTGTCCAAAGGCCCTGCAGACAATTGCCCTGAAAATGGGCTCCCCAAGCATAATCTGAGGCGTCCGTGGTTAGAATCTGAGTGGCAGGAGGCAGACGAAAGGGTTTCCCTTTGTTTAGAGCACATGCCCTGGTCCACCAAAGAAATTCCTTTTGAAGACAAGGAAGGACGGAGATCAGTATGTCTAAACTGTGGCAATGCTGAGACCATACACTTTTTAGGTACCACTGTATTTTCCTCATGTGTAGTCTTGCATATGGTACGAGAAGGATGCAGGAGGCCATGTAACCCAAAGCCTGCAGGAATTTCCTTGCAGATAGTTGAGTTAGAGTTGCCAAGGTTTTGAAAGTTGAAGCCAGCTGTAATTGTTTTTCAGATGTCAGAAATGCCATCTGGGTTGTGGTGTTTAGAAGTGCACCCAGAAAAGTTATCTGTTGTGATGGTGTCAAATTTGACTTTTATGTTTACAGAGAATCCCAGGAACTTGAGGAGGTCCTGTACAAATTCTAGATGCTGGAGTAAGACATCCTTGCTGTCTGCCTGAATTAGACAATCGTCCAGATAAGGGTACATTTGAATTCCCCTGAGTCTGCAGTAAGCTACTACTGGAGCCAGGCATTTGGTGAAGACCCTGGGCGCAGTAGACAATCCAAAGGGCAGCGCAGAGAATTTAAAGTGCCTCGATCCGGCCTTGAACCTGAGGTATTTTCTGCGATCCTGCCCGATGGGAATGTGTAAATATGCCTCCTTTAAATCCAAAGTTACCATCCATGCATCTTTGGACAGGAATGGAAGTAGCTGCTGTAGAGTAAGCATCTTGAATTTTGGAATCTCTAGAAAGGTGTACAAGACCGACAGATCCAGAATGGGTCTCCATGCGTTTTGCTTCCTTGGGACTAGAAAGAGCCTTGAGTAAAAACCTTTTCCCATCTCTGTAAAAGGAACCATTTCTATGGCATTCGTAGCCAAAAGAGCTTCCACCTGATTTAAGGCCTCCTTCCATTGATGTTTTGGAAGGTCTGGCCATCCGCTTGGCCTTGGCAAGGTATGAAAATGGAATTTGTAACCTCTTAAAACCACATCCAAAACCCATTTGTCTTGGGTTATTGGAGTCCAATTTTGATAAAAAAGAGAGAGTTTTCCTCCGAGAGGGGCTTCCAGGCAAGAAGTTCCTGTAGCCCAACAGAGGGAGTCATTGAGTTTGTTTCCTTTGAGATTGTGACCTGTCCTCTCCTCCCCTAGGGGTGGAAGCAGTCCACTGTCTTGGTCTATAAGCAGCTTGTGTTTGAGGCCTCCCTCTGGAGCGTCTATATCTACCCCTCTGAGGCCTGTCCGAAGTGGGAAAGGACCAATTTTTTGAAGTCCAATTCCTGCTAAATCTAGGTGGCTGTACTTGTAAGAAATATTTAACTGTTTGCATGGATTTCACCTTATCCTCCATCTTTTTAATCACCTTTTCAGCTTTTGATCCAAACAAAACATTATGCTGAACAGGAGCATCCAATAATTTAGCCTTTACTTGTTCACGTAAATTTTGTTCCTTTAGCCATGCATGCCTTCTAATGACTGTGCCAGAGGCCGCAGCCCTACAATAAGCCTCCAAGCCATCAAAATCCACAGTGTAAACCATGCTTCCCAACCTGTTCAGTGGCATGCAATAAGTCATGTAAATTCCTTATCTGCCCAGGCAGAAATGGAAGTAAGCTTTTGTTTTAAGACAGACAAGAGAAATTGCTGGTATTTAAGCATATGAAACTGACAGTTTAAAGCCCTAATGGACAAAGTAGCAGAAGTGTACACCTTTTTGCCCAATCTTTTTAAGGATCGAGAATCCTTTTCAGTAGGAATGGGATTTTTGGCAGAAGCGGCCTTAACTCCCTTAGGACCCTGAGAAATGGTTTCAGGGTCAGCAGCAGGGTTCTTTTATAAAAATTGATGGGAATCAGGAACCCTGTAATATCTATCAGGCTTAACAGGAGCAGGAGGAAAAGAGTCAGGGGTTAAGTTAGCCTCCGAAAAGGCATCATCCACAATATCCAAAACAGGAGGAATAGCCAGGGGTCTATGTTGGGGAAGAAGAAGAAAATCCCTCAATCTTTTCTTGGATTCTGAATACTCCTGTCCTTCCCAGTGGAAATGTTCCCTCATTTCATGCAAAGTTTCCCCAAAAGAGAAATCCTCAGGGGGAGAAGCTGAAGGAATGGATTCTTCAGCATCAGAATCCTCATAAGGAGGGAAAGAATATTCCTGATCAGAAGAAGAAACTGAGGAAACAGAAGCCTAATCAGAGGAATCATAATAAACATCCTGCCTTGGCCTTTTGTCTGGAGGGGGATGTGAACCCCTAATCATAGTAAGTAAATCCTCCGCCATCTTGAGTAACTGTTTCTGTGACTTGGGAGCTGGTTCAGAAGAGGCCTGTGTTGAAGTCTTTGATTTAGAAGGAGCCTTTGCCTTTGGCTTTGCTTTTACTAGTAGCTGAGTAGGCCTGAAAACCCCTTCGGAAGCCGGTACCTGCACAGCGGCTCCGGACCCATCCGAAGGAGCATTGTCCAAAGGTCCTGCAACAGAAATATTTAAAGGCCTGGTTGGCTCCTCATGAGAGTCCGTTTCAGCCGTCGGTTCTGAAATGGCCGACAGGGGCTGCAAAAGCGCCTCACTGACAGCCGAACCTGAAGTTGGCTCCGCTTGTGCGTTATCAGATTTGGACCTCGGAGGCCTGTCTTTATCCTTGCAACGTTTGTGAACTCCGGTAGCAGGTACCGTATCCGACGACATTTTGTAGTTAAAGCACCTACCGACGGAATGAAAAGCAAAATCGCACGTTGATTGAATCTAGCACAAAACCGACAACTAGCTACGTCGTGGTCAGGGCCTAAGCAAGGAATACAGTAAGAATGAAAATCCTTATGAGGTATTTGCTTCCCACATGAAATACAATTATTAACTTTTTCTGACATCGGGGTGGAGCAAGAAAAAGTTTCCAACGGGTACTTAGCTTTGAGTGGAGAAGAAAGTCTTCGGACCGAAGTATATAGAAAAATTCGTCAGGAGTCAGCCGACCGGCACTTGCGAACTGCTATCACCGCACGGCAAGAAAGACTGGAGAAGATAGCGTCGGCTGTCAGCTTTATACTCCTGGTGCTCTAACGTCAGGGAGCATGGTTGAACAGACGACGCCGGACCCAGACTTTGGGATTCAGGCCGGCAGGGGAGAACCCTACAGTCATGACTGCAACAGTGAAACACGATGAACATCACTGGACACTTCATGCAAAACTCTTGATAAGTCTCAAATCATCCATGGTTGCATAAAATTAATTCTGGTGTGAGATTAACCTGACATTCCATCTTCCTAAACTTACAGTAGGGCTGTTTAAGGTTAAATGATACTTATAAGAAGACGAGACAAGAATTTGATTTCAGGTCTGTAACAATTTCCTCTAGCCTAAGGGAGAAATACCAAATGCAAAGTGGTAAAGAGGGAACCCCCAGTATAAATCTAGGTAACTGAACTCTATGTATGGGGATATGGAAATAGGTGTTCTTTGAGTTCCAAGTAATAATGAAACAAGGGCCTGCAGAGTCAGCATCTTGAATGACTTCATGGTCACAAATCTGTTTAAAGTTGAAAAATGTATAAAGTGGGTTCACCACCAGTCCCTACCCTTTTTAGAACCATGAATAACCGAGTTCTATCATCTGTCCCTCTTTACCAAGATACACTCTGAAAGGCTTTGCATTCCTGCAACAGATAGCATATCCATCTGTACTTTAGTCAAGAAGAAGAGCTGTCTGCAGAAAAATAATCTAAATAATCTCTCTCTCACATGATGTATGCTGATGATAGCAAGGCCCTCTGGTTACTAGAAAAGTCTCTGACCATAGTTTTTGAAGGGAGGTGACCCGTATGTATGCATCTATACCTTCTGATAATGCGAATGTGCTTCCTTCTTTCTGGAATTGCTGCTTGCTCTATTACAATCTGTGCTGCCTACAAGGGTTTGCTTCCCACAGAAAAGGGGCACATTTTAGAAATTTCCTTAATATCTGTGAACCTCAAGAATGAACCAACTGCTTATCTCAATGCATAATTGCCATTCTCCTTAAGCATAAAGATTTCTTATAAGGGGCAATCCCAAATAAGTTCTTTGTATTTACAAGGGCTCTAAGGAATCATTCATCTACACAATCGGGAAAGAGATGACCACAAATTTAAGAAGCATACCTCCTGAACATAAATCTTGAAGCAGAAGCCTGAAGAGGGAAGACAGACAAGTTGTTCCACAAGGTAACAGTTTAACTACTTTTTTTTTTGTCAAAAATCTTTTTATTGAAATTTTCTAATACATAAACAACAATACATTAAATAATGAAACAAACAAATTAGCAGCAATATAAAAGCTGGTATTTACAATAAGAAAGATAATACTTTGGACCTATAACTATGTACAACATAAACAACAGAAGTCCCCACAATGAACTAAACAAAAAAACTTGTCTCTAATGAAAAGGAAATAACAGGAGAAGCGCATCAGAATGAAGTATGTGGATTATATATGCAAGATCTTTGTTAAAACCAGGTATAAATATTTGTATCTTAACACAGTGAGAGGTATGGTCTGATTCATTTACAGTAAGTTAGGAACAAAGTTAAATAGGGTAGTCTGGGGTGTAACATCATGCTTTATTTCTTGAGGATTAAATCCAGTAAGAGCCCCCAGTACTTATGGTAGTACTGTTTTTGTTTTGTATTAGCATATGCTAATTTGTGGGAAGAAATATACTTTATAGCTAAGTTACAAAAATCTTCCCATGAGATTGAGGATTGATTAGCCCAGTTTTTAGTGATGTAAAAAATAATAAGGGCACAGGTAGAAATAAGAATATGTTTTAAGATTTTAGAATATTTGGTTGTGACAGTATGTAAGATAGCTGTTTCCCATGAAAAGGTGGATTTTTCATATCCCATCTTCTCTAATCTTACTCTTAGGGAGCACCATAAATTATGAACTTTTTTACAACCCCAAAAAACATGTAAGGTATCTGTTATTTGGTTTGAGCAATATGAACAGTCTGCGGTGTATTTGGGATCAAACTTATTAAGAATTGATGACTTGTAGTAAGCGTTACTGTTGATCATGATTTGGGTGTATAATAGACGCTTGAAGGGAATAAGCTTAATGGTATTTTCTATGGCCAATTTTTTACTTTCGTCTGAAATTAGCTGGCTTTTACTTTGCCAACAGGTTGAAAATAAAAGTGAGTTCTGAAATTTTCTGCTGGTTATTCATTTATAAGTCCTACCAACTAGGCTTTTAAATATTAGAGTAGTTAGAATGATTTCTTGGTGGTCCATAAGACTGATTTCTTGGTGGTCCATTTTAGCAAGAGGTACCTTAATTTTAATTAAAGGATTTGCCTAAGGATAGTGGCGTAATTCTTAGGGAGTCCGAGTTTCTCCCTTAGTTGTGTTATATTGGTTTCCTGCCATTCGTATAGAGCTCACACAGTGAAAACATTTGTAAGAGGAAATTTAGTTAATTAGTTAAATTAATTGGTTGATTGTTAATCAAGTTAGGATTTAAGTGGATCGGTTGTACGAGGGCAAAAGCACTGAGGAGTTGCATAGATTTGAATACATTTTGAATAGTTGATATATGTTTAAACAATGGGTGGACGTTCCTAATACAAGGATCTCTTTGATTAGGTTCAAAGAGTGGAGGTATTTGGGTTTAATGTCAAGGGATTTAAGTTGATTATGCCATCATTTAATCCATAGGGGTGTCCAGCAGTTTGATTTAGGATCATAGTTTATTACTTGGATCATACTATAGTAAAACTTAAAAAGTCTGGTAGCCCCAGGCCTCCTATGTCTTTTAAGGAAAGTTGATCATATTTGACACTAACCGATTTAGGATGCCACAAAAATTTAGATACAACTTTCTCTTCATTCTTAAAGAATTTTTGCGGAATGACTGAGAAAGTGGCATACAGCTGGAAAGGGATTCTAGGTAAAATATTCATTTTTATTACACTAGCTTTTGATAGTAGGGACATATTGATATTTCTCTGTCTACTAATATTTTCAATTTCTGACCATGTATGTAATAAATTGTTCTTGACAATCTCATTGAAGTTAGGGGTAAAAGTTATACCTAGGCATTTTATTTGATATTTGGATTTGAGCTCACTATCAGGAAAGTATAATTCTTTATGGCCTAAAAGATTTATAGGGAAAATATAAGATTTGCTCGGATTTATTTTGTAATTGGATATAGCAGAATACAAGTCTAATGCATTAAGTAGTTTTGGTAGATCAGTGTTAGGAAGGTTCAAAATATAAATTTAAATCATCTGCAAAAGCAGCATATAAAACCTTTATATTTGATATTTTAGGAATATGTACGTTTTTTGAGATATATATATATATAGGAGCAAGGGTTCTAAATATAGAATAAAAAGGTAAGGCAATAGGTGGCAACCTTGCTTTGTACCATTGGAGATGGAGATAGGATTAGAAAAGCATTTGTTAATTTGAATAGTAGTAGAGGCTTTTAGGTAAAGTACTTTAATTAGTTTTATAAATTCTTGTGGGATACCAAAGAGGGGTAGGACACTGAACATGAAATCTAGGTTTCCTCTGTCAAATGCTTTGCTTGCATCAGCAGCAAGGATGTATCTCGGATGTCTATCCTTATCTAGGAGTCTAATGATTGAATGATGGTATCTAATAGAAGGGTGTTATCACGTTTGTCTATTCTGCATAAAACCCATTTGTTCATGCGAGATAATGGAAGAACGTATGCTTTTCAGTCTGTTAGCAATAACGTGGGCTAGAATCTTAAGATCAGTGTTAAGGGCAATTGGTCTATAATTGGCTGGGTCTAATGGGTCAGAATTTGGTTTAAGAATTAAAATGGTTTTTGAGTTATTAAACTATCTATCCATTATGCTTTGTTGAATTATATAATTAAATATCTTCAGCAGAATTTTAGCGACCGGTTCAGAGAATTTTTTGTAGAATTCTGCCGTGTAGCGATCAGGGCTCGGGGATTTACCTGGTTTAAGTTTATTAACTGCACTTTTGATTTCTTCAAGGTGCACGGATGATTTCAAAAGTTTTTTTTTATAATCAGCAATCTGTGGAAATTTTAGATTATGCATAAACTCTTCCATTTTGTTTGTAGGGGGAGAGTTTGGTAAATTATATAGGTTTTTGTAAAAATCTTCAAATGTGTTTATAATGTCTTGGTCTTTATATTTTAAATGTGCCTTTGTATTTAATTTCTTTGATCCTAGTAGGTCCATTTTTAATATTAATTAATCTGGCAAGGGTTCTTGAGGGAATTTGTGCCCACTCTGAGTATCAGTATATCAATCTCATCTCCACAAATGAGACATTTTCTAGGTATAGGTTGTGCAATTACTTTTGCAAGTCTGTCATTGTATCTTCTAGCTCGCCTGAGTATTTATATTGAAGTTTTAATTCTATGTCATTGACTTGGTTCTCCAGTTTGAATTTAAGGTTATTGTGTTTTTTCTTATACCACGAGGACTTCTGAATAATAAGACATCTTATGACCGCTTTAGCAAAAGCCCATTGCACATCATAAGGGATTTGACTAGAGATAAGGTCAATGTTCATTTGGGCAAAGGTAGTATTTATTTCTTGTATTACCTCCTGCACTTGAATGATGATAGGATTTAGAGTCCAATTGTTGAAATGGGAGGATCTTTGGTTAAAGTTGGAGATTAATGGATATATTGATTTTGGAACGGTCCGATTTGGATCTAGGGGAGACATTATAGTTAAGCGTATAAGAAGTGAAAGATTAGGAAATTAAAAAGGCATCAATTATTTACCAGGTTTTACGTGTGGCTGAGAAAAATGTAAATCTAGGTATAGAGTTATCATGTTCAAATTTTATATAGGGGTCCAACAAAGCAAAGGTATTTTGTAATTCTTCGAGGGCCACAGTAGTATGTTGAGACTGTCTGGTCTCTCTATGTGACCTATCTTTATCAGGACTAAGCAAAGCATTCCAATCCCCTCCTAAAATGTATAAATGATTTGGATACTTAACTAGGATATTGAGTATATCCATAAATAAAAAGGTGTTGGCCTGAGCAGGGGCTGTATAAATTAATAAAGAGTAAGGGCTTAGTTACTGGTAAACAGAACACATCTTCCATTAGGCTCACTTTTCCTGGAGTTGCTCTCTCCTTGATAGGATTTATTAATGATAGCTACTCCCCTAGAAGATGAATTATAACCTGCCACAACTATACGTTTCCTCCAAATCCTCTTTCTTTCACTGTTCCAAAGCTGGCTGATCATATGCATCTTTTGTAGAAAAGTTATATTAGATTTATTTTGAAATGTGAGATGCATGATTAGATTTCTTTTTTTTTTTAAATCTGATAACCTCTTAATGTTTCACAAACCTATTGTAATCATTTTCAGAATCTGAGTTTGTTTTTAAGTGTGTTGCTAAAAGATAATGGTATAATTGAAGGTGGATTAGAAAAGGCCCTGCAGGAAAGCAGTGGCAAAGCCATCTCTGGATTTGGAGTATAAAAGCAAATGGTAATGTTTGGTGAAGGTATGCACAGAACTCCATGTTGCTGCTTCCAAAATATCCTTGGTAGGTACTCCTCTGAGGTAGGCAGTTGAAGTGGCTGTTGCCCTGGTGGAGTGAGATCTAATGCTGCTAGTTACAGGTTTCCCATGGTGGGTATAGCAGAAACATATACAGTGTCCTATCCATTTTGAAATAGTCTGCTTTGAAATGGCTTTTCCCTGTGTTCCTGCAGCGTATGCTACCAATAATTGCTCAGATTTTCTGAAAGCTTTGGTTTTGTCCAAGTAGAAGTGTAACTGCCTGTGAATGTCCAAAGAATGTAGTAGTCTTTCCATTTTGTTCTGTGGTTTTGGATAGAAAGTTGGCAAGTGAATAGTTTGGTTTAGAGCCACACTTGATACTACCTTTGGCATAAAAGTAGGGTTAGTTCTTAAAGACACCCTGTCCTGGTGGAAGATGAGGAAAGGTTCCACTGCCATTAATGCCTGTAATTCTGAAACTCTTCGTGCTGATGTTATTGCCAGTAGCAGAGCAGTTTTCCAAGAGATGTATTTTAATGCTGCTGTGTTAGCTGGCTCAGTTTTTTCCAGCTGAATGAGAGGGCATCCACTTTCCATGCTTGTGGATGGTAGCTCCTTGTGCAGAATTTCTGTAACTGACAGTTCATTGGGGATGCAAATAAATCAATGTCTGGGCTCCACCATTTTTGTGTTATCATTCTGAATATTTGTGGGTCCAATTTCCATTCGTGGGGGTCCATGATGTTTCTGCTTAGGTTGTCTGCCAGTGTATTTTTCTCTCCTGGCAGGAATTGTGCTTGCAGATGAACTTGGTAGTTTAGAGCTGTGTTCCACAAGGTCATGGCTTGTCTGCAGAGGGGGTTGGAGTGTGTGCCCCCTTGCTTGTTTATGTACCACATAACTGTGGTGTTGTCTGTCTTTAGTAGTAATTGTCCTGGATGCAGCAGGTCCTTGAAAGCCATAATTGCATTTTGTACAGCTAACATCTCTTTTTGATTGATGTGGAGATGTCTTTGCTCTGTGGGCTACTCGCCCTGGATACATTTTCCTGCCATGTGTGCTCCCCAGGCGTAATCCGATGCATCTGTTGTCAGTGTTTGCCTGGCTGTGGGTTGAGTGAAAGGCTGTCCCTTTTTGAGGTAACAAGCTTGAGCCCACCAATGAAACTCCTGTTGAAGGCAAGGAATTAGTGGTATAACTGTTTCCAAACTTAGTGTTGAGACCATACACTCATTAGGTATCATTGAAGTTTCCTCATATGCAGTCTGGCATATGGAATTAGTAGTATGCAAGATGCCATGAAGCCCAAGGCCTGCAGAATTCTTCTTGCAGGGAGTTGGGTCTTTGTTGCCATTAAATGAAAATATTGAGTCAGTTGTCCTTGCTTTTCTGGCGTGAGATAAGCCATCTGGGCCGTTGTGTTCAAGCTGGCACCCAGGAATATTATCTGTTGTGAGGACACTAGTTTTGATTTCTTTTCGTTTACTATGTACCCCAGGCAACTTTACGTATGCCAGATGCTTTAGTAGAATGTCCTTGCTCTCTGCTTGAATCAGGCAGTCGTCCAGGTATGCATAAATTTGAATTCCTTTTTGCCTGCAAAATGCAATTACTGGTGCCAGGCACTTTGTGAAGACCCTGGGCGCAGTAGAGAAGCCAAAGGGCAGTGCAAAGAATTGATAGTGCATTGAACCAGCTAGAAATCTGAGGTATCTTCTGCAGTTTTGTCTGATAGGAACATGCAGGTATGCCTCTTTGAGGTCCAAAGTCACGAGCCAAGCTTTCTTGCCCAGCATAGGAAGAAGCTGCTGTAGTGTCAACATTTTGAATTTTGGAACATCCAAGCAAGTGTTTACAGAAGAAAAGTCCAGAATGGGTCTCCAGGCTTTGTCCTTTCTGGGAACCAGAAAGAGTCTCGAGCAAAATCCTTGTCCTTGCTCCTGTGGTGGCATCTTTTGAATAGCTCTCATGTCCATGAGGGCTGTAATTTGTTTTTGAGCCTCTGCCCATTGATTTGGTGGCAGATTTGGCATTCCTTTTAACCTTGGCAGAGTGGGAAAGTGGAACCTGTAACCTTGAGATACAATGCTGAGAAACCATTTGTCTTTGGTGATGCAATGCCAATTGTTATAGAAAAGTGCCAGTTTTCTTCCTAAGGGGGCTGCCAAGAGAGAGCTGTTTGGCAGCTGCAGTGGAAAGTCATTGAGGCTGCTTTTTATAAGGTTGAGGCCTGTCTTCCCCTTCTTTCTGGCCTGGTGTACCCCATTGTCGAGGCCTGTAAGGGCCTTGTGCCTGACCTCTACCTCTTGGACATCTGTATCTGCCCCTTTGAGGTCTGTCTGTGACTGGAAAGGACCAATTCTTTGTTGGCCAATTTCTGCTAAAACGAGGAGGCTGAACCTGTAAGAAATCTTTCACCATTTGCATAGATTTTGCCTTATCCTCCATCTTCTTTAATACCTCCTCTGCCTTAACTCCAAACAGCACATCCCGCTGCAAAGATGCATCCAATAATTTGACCTTAACATGGTCTGGTAATGTATGTTGTTTTAACCAAGCATGCCTTCTAATGACAGAGGCTGTAACTGCTGCTCTACAGGAGGCCTCTAAGGAATCAAGCCCACATTGCAAAGTACGTTTTCCCACTTGTTCAGCTGCATGCAATAAATAGTACAGTTTTGTACCTACCATAAATGTAGCTGTTCGAATGTTCACCCTGCTGCAGTCATCACACTTGGGTTATCCTGCCGTCAGGTGGTCCCCGCAGTTGGCCTGAGTTCCAAAGTCTTGGTCAGGCATCAGTTGCTGTCGCTTCTTCCCTGACGTCAGTGTGCCAGGGGTATATGAGAGGCATCCAACGCCGTTTTCTTTAGTTTTTCTTGCCCCAGATGTCAGGTGCCCCCAATAGGTAGGCAAAATATATATTGCTATATAAAAATGTACATATAAAAATAAAACAATACCTTCAGGCACAAGCAAATACACCACAGAGGTTGTATAGGATAGAATGGTATAGATAAGTCCAGCTAGTTCAGAGGGGATGGAGGGAGGGTAACCTGGACTACAGCAGGGTGAACACTCTAACATCTACATTTATGGTAGGTACAAAAAGTACAGTTTTGTACCTACCATAAATGTAGATGTCCGATAGGTATGCATCTGCAGTCCTTACATATGGGTTGTCCTGCCTCAGGCAGCCCTTCGGTTGGCCGGATTCCAAAGTCTGGGTCCGGCGTCGGCTGTTGTTGCCCTCTCCCCGACGTCATAGCGCCTGGGGTATAAAAGCATCAGCCGACGCCATCTTCCTCAGTTTTTCTTGCCCTAGATGCCAGGTGCCCTCTAAGGAAGGATAAATTTGGAGAGATGCAAAAAATTCCAAACATGCACAGTAATATAAAACAAATACACCATAATAGTTAACCCCAGATAGCTATAAGAGGGATAAGTACCCAGGAAATACCACAGAGGGGAAGGAGGGAGGGTAAACCTGACTGCAGATGCATACCTATCGGACATCTACATTTATGGTAGGTACAAATGTCCTTCAAGGATGCATCTGCAGTCCTTACATATGGGTAGAATACCATAGCCAAGCTGGGGGTGGTAGGATCTAAGAAAAGGATGGTGTAGCTAAAATGCCCTGCAGGACTGCCGTAGCACAGCCTGCTCTGGATCTGGAATATAAGGGTAAGTTGTAATGCTTGGAAAATGTATGCACGGAGCTCCATGTAGCAGCTTCTAAAATGTCCTTGGTAGCCACCCCTCTTAAGAAGGCTGTGGAGGTGGCTGTGGCTCTGGTGGAATGAGGTCTAATGTTAGCTGGCACAGTTTTGCCATGAAAAGAGTAACAGAATCAAATGCAATTCCCTATCCATTTGGAAATTGTCTGTTTGGAAATTGCTTTTCCTTGTACACCAGCAGCATATGCTACAAATAGCTGGTCAGTTTTTCTGTAAGTCTTAGTTCTGTCCAAGTAGTAGCGCAACTGTCTGTGAATGTCCAGGGTATGCAGAAGTTTCTCCCCTTTGTTCTGTGGATTAGGAAAGAAGGTAGGCAGGTGAATAGCTTGGTTCAGTGAGACCCTGGATACCACCTTTGGCATGAATGAAGGATTGGTTCTCAATGAGACTCTGTCCTGATGAAAAATAAGAAATGGTTGTACTGCCATGAGGGCCTGCAACTCAGATACTCTTCTTGCTGAGGTTATGGCCAGAAGGAAGGCAGTCTTCCAAGACAGGAATTGTAGTTCTGAAGATGCTGCTGGTTCAAAGGGAGGTAGAGTTAATTTTTCCAACATGAAGTTAAGGTCCCATGTAGGCACTGGTGGTTTCCTTGGAGGATTGATGTTTTTAATTCCCCTTTGAAACTGCCTTAGGAGTGGATGAGAGAAGACAGGTGGATCAGTATTGTATTCTGCTGAAATTGCTGAAGCATGAATTTTTATGGAAGAGTAAGAAAGGCCATTGTGGAGCATTTCTGCCAAGTATTCCAGGATATGTGCAATTTTTATCACTGTCGCATCTAGGCCCTTTGTGGTGCTCCAAGTGCGAAATCTTTTCCATTTTGCTGAATATGCCTTTCTTGTGGAAGGCCGGCGAGCTTCCATGATGATGTCCTTCACTGTCTTGGATAGCTTATCCTGGTGAGGAGTCAAGGTATTCTCCAGGCTGTCAGCTGCAAGGTTTTCAGGCTGGAGTGCAGAGTTTTGTAGTTGTGTTGTGTCAGAAGAAGTGGCCATTGTGGTAGAGGCCACAGTTTCGTGTGTGACATGCTCCTTAACAGTGGGTACCAGTGCTGTCTGGGCCAGCCCGGAGCTATCAGAATCAATTTTGGCTGCTCTGTCCTGATCATCAGTAAGACCTTGGTCATTAATGGAAGAGGTGGGAATGCATACACTGTTAAGAGTATTCCAGCTGAAAGAGAGGGCGTCCACTTTCCATGCTTGTGGGTGGTATGTCCTTGAGCAGAATTTCTTCAGCTGATGGTTGTGGTGGGAGGCAAAAAGATCTATGTCCGGCCTCCCCCATGATTGTGTTATCTGAAGGAAGATGTCTGGGTGCAGCATCCATTCATGTGGATCCATGATATTTCTGCTTAGACTGTCCGCCAGTATATTGTCTTTTCCTGGCACAAACTGGGATTGCAGCTCTATATTGATTTTTAGGGAAAGTTCCCAAAGATTCATTGCCAGCCTGCAAAGAGGGTAGGAATGGGTACCTCCTTGCTTGTTTATGTACCACATAACTGTGGTATTGTCTGTCCTTATTAGCAGGTGTCCTTGATGCAGAAAATGTTTGAAGGCCTCGATTGCATATCGCCACCAGCATTTCCTTTTGGTTTATGTGCATGAGCAATTCTTTCTGTGACCATAGTCCTTGAATGCATCTGCCCTCCATGTGTGCTCCCCATCAATGGTCTGAAGCGTCCATTGTAATGGTTTGGCTGATTATTGGTTTGCTGAAGGGCAGGCCCCTGTTTGACTGGCTTGCTTGAGCCCACCACAGAAATTCCTTTTGAAGGCATGGAATGAGTGGTATCAAAGCTTCTAGGCTGTGACTGTGCTGAGACCATAAACTCCTTAGGTACCATTGTAGTTTCCTCATATGTAGCCTTGCTTGTGGAATCAGAAGAATGCAAGATGCCATGTAACCCAGGGCCTGCAGGATTTTCCTTGCAGTCAGCTGAGTTTGTTTTGTCAGATTTTTGAAATAATCCGGTAGTTGTCTTTGTTTTTCTTCCGTGAGAAAAGCCATTTGGGTGGTTGTATCTAGTTTCGCACCCAGAAAAATTATCCTTTGGGATGGAACAAGTCTTGATTTGTGAATGTTGACTGTATATCCCAAAGCCTGAAGTAGGCGGATGGCATAATTCAAGTGTTTTACCAAAGTTTGTTGGCTGTCTGCTTGTATAAGGCAGTTGTCCAGATATGGGTATATTTGAATCCCCCTGAAGTCTGCAGTGTGCAATTACTGATGCCAGGCATTTTGTGAATACTCTGGGCACAGTAGATAAGCCAAAGGGCAATGCTGAGAATTGATAATGCTCTGAACCTGCAAGGAATCTGAGGTGTCTTCTGCAACTTTGTCTGATAGGGACATGCAGGTATGCCTCCTTGAGGTCTAGAGTTACCAGCCAAGATCCCTTGCCCAGCATGGGGAGGAGTTGCTGTAGGGTCAGCATTTTGAATTTTGGCACAATGAGATAAGTATTCAGTGCGGACAAGTCGAGAATAGGCCTCCATTGATTTTCTTTTCTTGGGACAAGGAATAGTCTGGAATAAAATCCTTGGCCTTGTTCTGTGAGAGGAACCTTTTCTATAGCTTTCATTTGCAATAGGTTGGAAATTTGTTTTAAAGCCTCTGCCCTTTGATTTGGTGGCAGGATTGGCATGCCTTTTCTTTTTGGTAATGTATGAAAATGGAACCTGTATCCTTTGTTTATTATTTGCAGTGTCCATTTGTCCCTTGTAATACTGTGCCAATTATTTGAGAATAAAGATAGCTTTCTGCCCAAAGGTGCTTCCAATTGAGCCCTGGTTGGCAGTGTCAAGGTAAAGTCATTGAGTCTGTCCTTGTGCAGCAGTTGTAGGTCCTGCACTACCTCTCTGGTTAGGAGGCTGCCATTGACGTCCTCTGTAGGAGCCTCTAGCTTGCCCTCTACCTCTGGCACGCCTGTTCTTGCCTCTTTGAAATCTCTCTGTGTCTGGAAAGGACCAATTCTTAGAGGGCCAATTTCTGCTGAATCTTGGTGGTTGGACCTGGAGAAAATCTTTGACTGTTTGCACAGATTTAGCCTTTTCCTCAAATTTCTTTAAGACCTCCTGAGCAGTGGAGCAAAATAACTTTTGCTTTTCCAGTGGCGCATCCAGAAGCTTTGCTTTAACATGATCTGGCAGAGTTTGTTCCTTCAGCCAAGCATGCCTACGTATGACTGCACCTGTCATTGCTGACCTACATGAAGCTTCCAATGCATCATAACCACACTGCAGGAAATGGTTGCTAACCTGTTGGGAGTTATGTACCAGATCCTGAAGTGACTTGTGATCTAGGGGTTCAGGTGAAGACATTTTTTTATGCAATTCATCTAACAAATACTCTTGGTACTGTATCATATGGAATTGACAATTTAATGCCCTCATAGAAAGAGTGGAAGAAGTATACACTTTTTTACCCCATCTCTCGAAAGCCCTGGACTCCCTTTCAGAGGGGAGTGGATTTTTAGTAGTGGCAGATGCAACCCCTTTAGGGCCCTGGGAAATAGTTTCAGGGTCAGTAGAGTGGGCCTTGTAAAGGAAATGATGCGAGTCCGGGACCCTGTAGTATCTATCGAGTTTGACAGGAGCCGGAGGAAGGGAGTCAGGGGTAATGCTAGACTCACAGTACACATCATCAATGACATTCAAAACAGGAGGAATAGCCAAAGGTCTATGCTGAGGTAAATGCAAAAAAGTCCTTAATCTCTTCCTGGAATCGGAGAATTCCTGGCCCTGCCATTTGAAATGCTCTCTCATGGAGTGAAGGGTCTCCCCAAAGGACAGCTCTTCAGGAGGGGAGGCAGAGGGAATAGATTCCTCTGCATCAGAATCCTCGTAGGCCGTAAAGGCCTCCTCCTGTTAGTCTGAAAGAGCAGAGCCATCTGAGGCCTCATCAGAGGACTGGGGATCAGTGGGCTCAACCCTGGGCCTTTTGTCTAGAGGAGGTTGAGAGCCCCTGTCTGGATGTGGCTGAGAGCCCCTAATTAAGGAAATAAGGTCCTCAGCTAAACTTAAAATCTGTGAACCTGTAGTGGATCCCTGAGGAATAGCCTTGGGAGGCAGAGATTTTGGCTGTTTAGCAGCTTTAGCCCTTGTGAATGCCTTTATGGACATGGATGCAGGAGGCCTGGCTGCTCCACGTGCTGGCGTAGTTTTGTCTAGGGAAATGGTGTCGGATGTTTCTGGAACACCGGTTTCTGAGGGAAATTCTAGAACTGACTCAGAAGAGGCCTCCGGGGCCAAGGTTGTCGGTTGTGTGGTTTCGACGGTCAGAAGTACCAAGGAATCGGTTTCAGCCGAGACAGAGACACTCGCGGTAGACCTAGGCGTGGTTTCAGCCGAAACCACGGTCCGCGTGTGTCGGTCCTTGTCCTTCCGTTTTTTGGTTAAATGAGAAGTCTGAGTCTCCGACGGCATATTGTAACAGTAACTAGCCCCAAAAAATTCCTCTGCAAACTACTCCCGACGCCTAAGAGTGCGCCGGTTGAAGGAGGCACAGGCTGTACAGGCCAAGACGTCGTGGTCTGGGCCTAGGCAGGGGAGGCAGTAAGAATGGAAATCCTTATGAGGTATTTGTTTCCCACAAGATAAGCAATTATTAACTTTAAGCGTTTGATCTGACATCGGCTGAGGCAAGAGAGAGTCCCCAACGGGGTACTTAGCTTTTGAAGTCTTCGGTAGCTGAAGTTACAGGAGCTGGCCGACCGGCACTTGCGAACTGCTTCTGCTTCGGGCACCAGGCGGCAAGAAAGACTGATGAAGATGGCGTCGGCTGACGCTTTTATACCCCAGGCACTATGACGTCGGGGAGAGGGTGACAACAGCCGACGCCGGACCCAGACTTTGAAATCCGGCCGACCGAAGGGCTGCCTGAGGCAGGACAACCCATATGTAAGGACTGCAGATGCATCCTTGAAGGACATCTGTACTATGTTCATCGTGATACCCTGCTGCAGTCATCACACTTGGGCCCTGCAGTGGCAAAACCAGCTCTAGTCTTAGAATATAGAGGTAAGTGATAGTGTTTGGTGAAGGTGTGCACTGAACTCCAAGTTGCAGCTTCCAGAATATCCTTGGTTGGCACCCTCCTGAGAAAGGCTGCTGAAGTAGCTGTAGCCCTGGAGTGGGACCTAATGTTAGCAGGTACCGGTTTCCCATGATGCATGTAGCAGAAACGTATGCAATGTCCTATCTATTTTGAAATGGTCTGTTTTGAGATAGCTTTTCCTTGTGATCCTGCAGCATAGGCTACAAAGAGCTGGTCAGATTTTCTGAAAGCCTTAGTTTTACCCAAGTAGTAACATAATTGCCTGTGAATGTCCAAAGAGTGCAGGAGTCTTTCTCCTTTGTTCTGGGGATTTGGGAAAAAGGTGGGCAAATGAATGGTTTGGTTTAGGGCCACACTGGATACCACCTTTGGCATAAAGGAAGGGTTAGTTTGTAGAGAGACTCTGTTTTGATGAAAAATGAGGAAAGGCTCCACTGCCATTAGTGCCTGTAGCTCTGAGACTCTTCTAGCTGAAGTTATTGCTAGTAGCAGGGCAGTTTTCCATGAAAGAAATTTTAAGTCAGCTGAAAAAGCTGGTTCAAAGGGCGGCAGTGTAAGCTTTTCCAGAACAAAGTTGAGGTCCCAAGTAGGTGTTGGTGCTCTCCTGGGCGGTCTTATGTTCTTAGCCCCTCTGAGGCACTGTCTTAGAAGTGGATGTGAAAATAAAGGAGGATCCGTGTTGTAATGAGCTGAAATTGCTGAGGCGTGGAAGTCCTTTGTGCAACATCTCAGTTAAATATTGTAGAATCTGAGGAATGTTGGGATCAAGGGGATTTTGGCCTTTAGCCTGGTTCCAGGCGCAAAATCTTTTCCATTTGTCTGAATAGGTTTTCCTGGTGCTGGGCCTCCTGGCCTCCAGAATGACATCCATAACAGCTTTGGATAGAGGTGTTGGCTGGTTGTTTAGGTAATTTGCCATGCAGCCAGGTTTAAAGTCTTGAGCTGGCTGTGTAGAATCTGATTGTCTCACTGGGTGAGCAGGTGTGGAATTTGTGGTAAAATCCATGGTGGGCTGTGGGCCATGTTCCTTAGAATTGGATACCAGTGCTGGCGTGGCCAGTCTAGTGCAATGAGTATCATTTGTGGCCTCTCTAATCTGACTTTCAGCAGTATCTTTGCTAGAAGAGGCAGTAGAGGAAAGGCATACACTGTAAATGTTTTCCAACTGAATGAGAGGGCGTCCACTTTCCAAGCTTGTGGGTGGAATGTCCTTGTGCAAAATCTTTGAAGTTGGTAGTTTTGGGGGCTGGCAAACAGATCTATGTCTGGGCGTCCCCATTTCTGAGTTATCATTGCAAATACTTGTGGATCTAGTTTCCACTCGTGGGGATACATGATGTTTCTGCTTAGGTCGTCTGGCAATGTGTTTTTCTTTCCTGGCAGGAATTGTGCTTGTAGTTGAACTTGGTAAGACAGTGCTGTGTTCCACAAGGTCATTGCTTGCCTGCATAGAGGGTAGGGATGTGTGCCCCCTTGCTTGTTTATGTACCACATTACTGTGGTATTGTCCGTCTTTATTATTAGTTGCCCTGGGTGTAAGAGGTCCTTGAAAGCTGTTAGGGCATTCTGTACTACTAGCATTTCTTTTTGATTGATATGCAGATGCCTTTGATCTGTAGTCCATTTGCCCTGAATGCACTGTCCTGCCATGTGTGCTCCCCAGGCATAGTCCGATGCATCTGTTGTCATAGTTTGCCTGGCTGTGGGTAAGGTGAAAGGCTGACCCTTGTTGATGTGACATGCCTGTGCCCACCATAGAAACTCCTGTTGAAGGCAGGGAATGAGTGGTATCATTGTTCCCAAGCTGTGGCTGTGCTGAGTCCATACACTTTTCAGGTACCATTGTAATTTCCTCATATGCAGTTTTGCAAATGGTATTAGTAGTATGCAAGATGCCATGAATCCCAAGGCCTGCAGAACTTTTCTTGCAGGGAGTTAGGTCTTTGTTGCCATTATTTTGAAGTAATGAATCAGCTGTTGTTGCTTGTCTGGCGTGAGATCAGCCATCTGGGCCGTTGTATTCAAACTGGCACCCAGGAATATTATGTTTTGTGAGGGCACTAGTTTTGATTTCTTTTCATTTACTGTGTACCCTAGGCAACTTAGAAGGTGTTTGACAAATGCCAGATGCTTTAAAAGAATGTCCTTGCTTTCTGCTTGAATAAGGCAGTCGTCCAGGTATGGGTATATTTGAATTCCTCTGTCTGCAATATGCAATTACTGGTGCCAGGCATTTTGTGAAGACCCTGGGCGCAATAGATAAGCCAAAGGGCAGTGCAGAGAATTGATAATAGGTTGAACCTGCAATGAAGTGGAGGTATCTTCTGCAAATTTGTTTGATAGGGACATGCAGGTATGCCTCCTTGAGGTCCAACGTTACTAGCCAAGCATTCTTGCCCAGCATGGGAAGAAGCTGCTGTAATGTTAGCATCCTGAATTTTGGTACTTGCAGATAGTTGTTCAGAATTGAAAGATCCAGAATGGGTCTCCATGCTTTGTCCTTTCTTGGGACTAGAAAGAGTCTTGAGTAAAATCCTTGTCCTTGCTCTTGTGTAGGTACCTGTTGAATGGCTCTCATGTCCATGAGAGCTGTAATTTGTTTTTGTGCCTCTGCCCATTGATTCGGTGGCAGGTTTGGCATTCCTTTTATCCTTGGCAAGGTATGAAAGTGGAATTTGTATCCTTGTGAGACAATGTTTAGGACCCATTTGTCTTTTGTGATTATGTGCAAGTTGTCTGCAAAAAATGCTAATTTTCCTCCCAAGGGAGCTGCCAAGAGAGATTTGCTTGGTAGTTTGAGGGTTGAGTCATTGTGTTTGTCTTCTGCTAGCTTGGGGCCTGTCTTCTCCTCCTTTCTGGGTAGCAGTGCCCCATTGGTGAGGTTTGTAAGGGCCTTGTGACTGACCTCTGCCCCTTGGGCGTCTGTATTTGCCCCTCTGTGATCTGTCAGAAGCTGGAAAGGACTAGTTTTTTGTTGGCCAATTTCTGCTGAAACGAGGGGGTTGTACCTGTAAAAAATCCTTGACCGTCTGCATAGACTTTGCCTTATCCTCCATTTTCTTTAAAACCTCTTCTGCTTTGACACCAAATAATTCATCCTGCTGTGAAGGTGCATCCAATAAGTTTGCTTTAACATGATCAGGTAGGGTTTGTTCTTTTAACCAAGCATGTCTACATATGACAGACCCAGTAACAGCTGCTCTACAGGAAGCTTCCAATGAATCAAATCCATATTGTAAAGTATGTTTGCCCACTTGTTCAGCTGCATGCAACAGATCCTGCATTTCCTTGAATTCAGACTGTTCAGAATGTATGCTCATTTTTTGTTTTAATTGAGACATTAGGAATTGCTGGTATTTCAGCATGTGAAACTGACAATTTAATGCTCTCATAGCCAGAGTAGCTGAGGTGTATATCTTCTTTCCCCATCTATCTAGGGCTCTGGAATCCCTTTCAGAGGGCACAGGATTTTTATCCATAGAAGCTTTAGTGCCTTTGGGACCCTGGGAAATTGTTTCTGGGACAGCCACAGGGCTTTTATAAAGGAATTTGTGAGAGTCAGGTACTCTGTAGCATCTGTCTGGTTTGGCTGGAGCAGGAGGTAGTGTGTCTGGATTTAGACTAGACTCCAAGTAAACATCATCCACAATGTCTAAAACTGGAGGGATAGCAAGTGGTCTGCACTGGGGTAGTAAAAGGAAGTCTCGGAGCCTTTTCTTAAAATCAGAGTAGTCCTGGTATGTAAAGTTTCCCCAAAGGAGTAGTCTTCAGGGGGAGATGCTGAGGGAATAGAGTCTTTGTAAGGGGGAAAAGCGTAATCCTGTTCCTCAGAAGAATCTGAGGAAATAGAAACCTGGTCAGAGGAAGCATAATCCTCCTCTTGTCTTGGTCTTTTTATCTGGAAGGGGGATGGGAACCCCTGATTAGGGTAATCAAATCTTCAGCCATCTTAAGCATCTGTTTCTTAGGCATGGGGCCTTGAACTGGAGACTGATGTACAGTCTTTTTTGCTTTTGAAGGAGATTAAAGCTTAGCATAAGGTTTAATGGTGAGTTTAGTCGGTCTGAAGACACCTTCTGCAACCGAAGGTGTTTCTACTGCACCGGGATCTCCTCCTGCTCCGGTGTCGGAAGAGCCTAATGAAGATGGCTGCGATGGCCTAGTACATTCCGCTTGAGAATCCGAAGATGTCTGGGGTTCCAATTCTGCGGTCGTCAGGGGCTGCGTAGGCGTGTCACTGAAAACCGGAGAACCGGCGACAGGCCCAGCAGAGGCCTCGGAGTCTGGCTAGTTCCTATGCTGCCTATCCTTATCCTTGCGTTTTTTATGCATGCTGGTCATCGGCTGCTCCGATGGCATGATATAATTAAATTTCCTACCAAAGTAATGTAGTGCGAAGTCAAAACGGCGTTTGATAGTTCGTTTATTAAACCTAGCACAAAACCGACAAACTGTGACTTCGAGGCCTGGGCCTAGGTAAGGAATACAAAAAGAATGGAAGTCCTTATGAGGTATTTGCTTCCCACAAGAAATACAATTGTTAACTTTTTCTGACATCGGACTGAGGCAAGAAAAGGTTCCCCAATGGGGTACTTGGCTTTATTGAAGACTTCGAAATGAAATTTGAATCGAAAATCTCAGGTGTCGGCCGGCCGGCACTTGTGAACTGCTTCTGCTTCAGGCACCGCGCGGCAAGAAAGACTGAAGAAAATAGAGATGGATGCCTCATATACCCCTGGCACACCGACGTCATGGAAGAAGCGACAACAACCGACGCCGGACCAAGACTTTGGAACTCAGGCCGACTGCAGGACCGCCTGACGGCAGGATAACCCAAGTGTGATGACTGCAGCAGGGTAACACGATGAACATCCTGCATTTCTTTAAAATTAGGAGGACATGAATCTGGAAGCATCTTTTGTTTCAACTGAGACATTAAAAATTGCTGATATTTTAGCATGTGAAACTGGCAATTCAAGGCTCTCATTGCTGAAGTTGCAGACGTATATACCTTCTTTCCCCATCTGTCTAATGCTCTGGAATCTCTGTCAGAAGGAACTGGGTTTTATGCTGATGAGGCCTTAATCCTTTTGGGTCCCTGAGAAATAGTTTCAGGGTCAGCAACAGGGCTTTTGTACAGAAATTTGTGAGAGTCAGGGACTCTGTAATATCTACCAGGTTTAACTGGGGCTGGGGGTAAGGAGTCAGGGTTTAAACTGGATTCAGTGTACACATCATCCACAATATCTAAAACTGGTAGGATAGCAAAGGGTCTGTGTTGAGGCAATAAAAGGAAGT
Organism: Protopterus annectens; assembly: GCF_019279795.1. NCBI lineage: Eukaryota > Metazoa > Chordata > Ceratodontiformes > Protopteridae > Protopterus > Protopterus annectens. The sequence goes on along the minus strand of NC_056739.1, from coordinate 1,395,816,624 downwards.
CTCTGAGCCTTTTCTTGGATTCTGAGTAATCCTAGCCTTCCCAATGGAAATGTTCCCTCATGCTATGTAAGGTTTCCCCAAAGGAGTAGTCCTCTGGCGGAGAGGCTGATGGAATTGATTCCTCAGCATCCTCATAAGGGGGTAAAGAATATCCTAGGTCTGAGGATGAGCCTGAGGAAATGGACACCTGGTCGGAAGATTCATAGTCTGCATCTTGCCTGGGCCTTTTATCAGGAGGGGGATGGGACCCCCTGATCAGGGTAATTACGTCTTCGGACATTTTTAGCATTTGTTTCTTAGGCATGGAAGCCTTCTTTGCTTTTAAGGAGGGCTTAGACTTATCAGAGGGTTTAATAGTTAACTGGGTAGGTCTGAAAACACCCTCTGTAGCTGTGGATTGCTCAGCTACTTCGGTTCCCTCTGTAGGGTTAGGATCGGAAAGCTGAAACCCTAGTGCATCTGAAGGCCCAGCCAGCTCCACGTGGGAATCGGAGGCAGTCTGTGGTTCAGTGGAAGCAGTCAGGGGCTGCGTAGGCGCTTTTCTGAAAACTGGAGAACCGGCGACTGGCCTAGAAGAGGCTTCGTTATCAGTTTTGGGCCTCGGATGCCTACCCTTGTCTTTGCGCTTTTTGTGTATTCCAGTCGTCGGAAGTTCCTACGGCATAGTATAATTGAATTTTCTACCAAAATAATGTCGGGCAAAATCAAACCGACGTTTAATAGTGCGCTTGTTAAACCTAGCACAAAACCAACAACCATTGACGTCGTAGTCAGAGCCTAGGCATGGGATACAATAGGAATGGAAATCCTTATGAGGTATTTGCTTCCCACAAGAAATACAGTTATTAACTTTTACTGACATTGGTCTGAGGCAAGAAAAAGTTTCCCCAATGGGGTACTTAGCTTTGTAGACGACTTCGGTTCTGGATTTGGAATGAAAATCTCAGGAGACGGCTGACCGGCACTTGCGAACTGCTTTTGCTTCGGGCACTGCACAGCAAGAAAGACTGACGAAAATGGTGTCGGCTGCATCTTATATACCCCTGTTGCACTGACGTCAGGGAGGAGGCGACAGCAACCGACGCCGGACCAAGACTTTGGAACTCAGGCCGACTGGGGAACCACCTAACGGCAGGATAACCCAAGTGTAATGACTGCAGCAGTGTAACACGATGAACATCGGCATTCTGGGAAATAGAACGCCAAAACGCTAACAGACACTAGGCTTTCAAAACGGAGGCTTACTCAATTAAAATAATGTAGCTAAACCATAGGAAAGGGAGGAAACCTGTAGATTCACTTGTCGTTTGCCCCGGAACTTGCTGGGTGAGTTAATTCATGCAGGATTCACTTCAAAAATACGAAAAAAAACAATTTGGCCACCTCGAGGGTTTCAACTGATATTTTGGTATCTTTACAGTAGATTAGTGTGGCAGGATATTTAATCTGGAAACTGATTTTATTTCCCAGTAGACAAGAACAATACTTGCTGAGTTTTTGGCATTTCAGTTTAATTTCTAATGGGAGATCTTGAATAATAGCAATTTTGTGACCTCTCCAAGTAAAGTTCTTTTTTGTTTTGAAGGCCATAAGTATGGTTTGAACATGTGCTGAATTTGCCTTGGGGTTTCTTGCAGTTGAGAACGTCTGATGGATCTGTGACCTCTTTCAATTATTGTCATTCAGAAGATCTTTGTTGTTCAGTAATGTGCTTAAAACTTCTTTGACTATTGTATTAAGCTGGGCATTTTCAAAGGATTCAGGAATACCTCTTAGGATGTTATTTCATCGGCTTCTAGATCTAGTATTTTCTGATGTAATTCTTTGATGGTGTTGTCATTATCCTCTAGATTTTTAAGTTCTTTTATTTTGATTATCCATTGTTTTTGCTTCAGTTTGCTCAAGCCTGAGCATAATTTGATCTAGGTTAGAACCACATGAGGCTAGTTTGTGAGAAAAACCTTGAATTTCAGTTTGCAGAGGCTGCAATGCCATTTTGAGGTTGACTGATCTTGTTTTGACCCAAGGGCTACCTTCGTGGTTTTTTGCTGTGGCTTACTAGTTTTTTGTCTTTTAGAGGAGGTGTCTGTTTCAGGTGTAGTTATCAAAGTCAATTTGTTTTTGGTAGTTAATGTTTCCATTTGGTCTGTCTGATTATCCATTCCAGGTACAAAAATAACTGAAGTAACAGGTTTTATTACAGCTTGCTGACTCCAAGTCACACAGTTCCTTTTCTCTGTTGTTTCCTTTGTTTAGGTCTCAATTTCTGGAAGCATCCACACCATGCGGTTCAGGGCTCAGCATCCAGTAATACTGAAGTGCAAAAATACATAATTCCTCTTGAAATATTGGCAAAAAAAAGATTATATTTGCATTTTCCTTTCAAACTTTAGAGATTTATGACATGTTCTTTGTATGGTGCGCCAGCAAAAGGATAGAGAGTAATTGAGAGTTGAGGAACTGCACAGCTAGTGTGCTTACAGGCTTCTCCACCATTTTCGAATCACACTTTACCTACTTTTAAAAATCTGAAAGTGTCTGTCTTTAGAATCTTGCTCAGGTTTTTAGTACTGCTCTTTTACTGTGTAAAACATACATTTTTTTTTCTTTGATGGAAGGGGCTGAGAATATGGTTCCAATCAAGGAATGTGCTCAAAGGCCTCATTAACAGGCGAAAGGCAGAAAGCCTAGGTTAATCAAATTCCAGAGGCTCTACATATTTGTTGTTAGGGGAATAAACCTTAAATCCTCCACTTAAAACATTCACTCTTAAGATTTAGGAAGTCCCTGAAAGTAACAGTAAGTGGGAGGGTATCATCTGTGTCAAAAGCAAGAGGACAATGTGGCACAGTCACTGGAGGAGCTGGTTAGGGCAGATTAGAGTAGGCACCCATCTGCCTGCCTACTCTGGAAGGGGAAGGAAGGGCAGCACTGCCTGCGGCATTGGCAAGACCTATTAGATGATCACCTGCAAGAGGAGCCTAGCAGGCCCATACTGCATCACTGATGTGCAGTTTTACCGCAGAAGCACGTGTAATAGGAGAGCATGCTAAATTCTGAACAGTAACAAATATGACAGTCACCCAAGGCATTGGGAGTTCGGACCGACTGCAGAATCAGTAGAATTGCCCACCTTTTAATGTCAACTTCCCACTTACTGGGGAACAAATGGGCTAACACGGGTTTATGGAGAAGTCTGATGGTTTGGATCATCTTGCCCTCCCCCAAAAAGTGCAAGCATTAAGTTCAGTGGCCAGGTTTTCTATGGATTTCAGCAGTACTGCAACATACTCCACAGTAAACCGTTTAGAATCAAAGTTCAAGAGTTACCCTATGACTCAGTGCAGCAGGTGTCCAACCCACCAGTGTCTACGCCTCACATCCTTAGGCGTAGGTATTTCTTCCTAGATTACAGATGTATCTTTAGGCATTCAGCAATTGTACACTTGTCACTGGATAGCCTCAACACAACAGAAGGCAAATATTTAGTTGCAAGGCTATAGGTCTGAGAACTCACCAGAAACAGATCAACTGCCATGTCCTCTCTCATTCCTGCTGCTGATGCCATGGAACAGATATCTAGCCGAGCAGTCTTCTCACCATAATGCTGAAAAACCCATGTCTGGGGCTTGAGGTTCGGCTGAGAATATGTCTTCCATTTACTGTAGGAAGGTCCTTAACTGGGATCAACCTCCCCACCTAAAGCCCATGTCAAAATAACCTGAGCTGATCTGGGAGCCACGAGAGAGTATGAAATACATACTTAGCAAGGACTAGATAAACTATTCTCTTACCACCACAGATTACAGGCCTAATTGGAATTACTGGCTAGGCCTCAGTCAGCTGTTCTTGCCTAGTGCCAACAAAAAGGTCAAAAATACATATTTTTAAACTATTATTGGATTGTGTGCTGTTCGAGTGTTTTAATAAATATTGAAGGTAATCACTGTTTTTTTTTCCTTGGATTGTGGTTCTACATGTTTTTTTCATCGAGTCTGTGGTGGCATACATATTTTTAAACTACTCCAATTTCCAGGGTATTCCATGTTTTATAAGGGACATTTTAAACTTCATTTGCCTTTCAGTACTATTAGCATAACAAAAGAAAGAAAGATGAGGTTTTCCTGACAGTTAAAGACAGGCACTTCTTATACTACCATTAAAAGCTTGTGATGTTCAATAACAGCCTGTTTATTAAGTGTGACTTTCCTGACTGTCAGCAGGAGTTAAGATACTGTCTCGTTTAATTTTCCTTTTTGGGCGGCCGTGGTGGTGCAGTAGTTAGTGTTGCCGCCTCACAGCAAGAGGTACTCCGGTTCGATCCTCAGCTGGGGTGCCTTGTGTGTGGAGTCTGCATGTCCTCCCTCCGGTCGTGGGAGTTTCCTCCAGGTGCTCCGGTTTCCTCCCTCATCTCAAAGACATGCTGTAGGTGGATTGGACACTCTAAATTGGCCCTAGGTGTGAGTGTGTGCATATGTGTGCCTTCTGTGGAAGGTTGGGCGCCGGGCTGGCAACTCTACACCGTAAAACTCCACTGCCAGTCATGAGCGGATAGGTGATCCGCTGTGGCGACCCCTAACCGGGAAAAGCCAAAAGAAGATGATCATCTGAACAAAAAAAGAAACTTTTTGCATTTACTGTTCAAATGAAATAATTTTCTTGCATTTATATGCATAATCGCAGCACTGATACTGCAAATTCAGTACCATGATTAAGTTACAGCAAAACAATAGCTCTGTGTGCAGTCTACCTTTCAATTGTTACTGGCTTGAATAAGACAAGGCAGTTAGCACAGTTAACACTACAGGTGTAATTAACATCACAGTTCAGTGTTCTCAACAGTAATGTATTAAGATGTTAATCCTTAGGGGGAACTAGTCACCAGCAAAATCGAATGCTAGTAATTTTTCCATGAATATTTTAAGACAAGGAAAAAATCCAGAATAGCTTATCATTAATTCTGATAAAATCGCAATAGTTTGAGAAACTATAAAGTACCTGAGTAAATTGCATCCGCCGTGGTGAGACAGCAAAAAGAAAAATCACCACAGAGCCTGCACCAGTGGCATACAGTGAGGAAGCCCTAACTATGGTCAGGATGACCAGAATTCAACTAGTGACTCATATGCACTTGGTTAGATCTCTCATCGAAACCCTGTTGAAAACCAGAGCTCAGAAAGATCATTGGGCAGATTGTGTAGGCAGAAAGGGTTGAGAAGATATGACAACTCTTAAGGTTCTGGATGGATACATCTAAGGCCACATCACACAGCCCCATGCAGCATGATGTGGAAGGGAGACAGGCCCAGGTGAGGATGCTTGGTCAAAGTACTGCTTGTTTTATATTTTTCACAAATGTGACTATGATGAACCATCAAATTTATTTATAAATGCACAACTGCATATGCCACTTTAGTTTATAGAAAGAAAAAAAAAGAAAACCTGACGTTTACAAACAATTTGCAATAAAACAAAAAAACATGGCTTCCCCATCATTAAAACCAATGACATTTTACATCAATATATTTTGGAAGTTCTCTCATTTGCTCTTAGTTTACATGACCAGGAATCTGGTAGTCTGTTGGCTGTTTTGGGCCAATTTCTAGCTCTTTCAAGTCCGCCTGTATAAAACCCGCTGTAGCGTGGCTTTGCGTGATTTTGTGCACAGCGCGGCATCGAGCAGTGCCGCTTATTTGGGTTTGAGCCTTGGAACTGATCTAGTTCTCATAATAAACACCCTATTCCTACGCTAAAGCCAAGCACTTGCTCACTAAAGCAATTATATAAGTCAGCACTAAAAAATTAAAAGCACTACACCCTCACAAAATCCCCTTGAGTAACCTGTTCCCCATTGGCCCTTTTTTTCAATTATAAAGGAATTCCCAATACTATTCTAGCATGTCCAAAGGTCAGTTGTCAATCTCCTCTCCGGTCCAGCTGGTGAACCTGGGAATCTTGAGGCAATGTTACAACTGCCTAATGTACACAGACAACCCTCTCCTCCTCCCAATAAATTCCAACACATGTGAGAGATGCAACCATATAGCCAAACTGGAGGCTAAGCTCTCTCAACTCAGTACTGGCGTAACCAGTCAGGAGGAGAAGGAAACCGCACTCACTACAATTCCAGTCTCACATAGACCTACCACGACAGCAAACTAAACACAAACACACAAAAACATACTTGGAGGCTCTAAATAAAAATCTGCCTAAGCAGAAGAGACCTCCAAAGCAGACACCCAAGCAACCTCTACCCCAAAACAAAACACGTGCAACACATAGCTCACAAAGCTAGTGTGCCGAACAGTCACAGCCCTTAAGGCTAAACAACACACCTGATACACTTGTAATAGGTGACTATCATCAGGCACACTGACGTCCCGCTCACCAGGCTGAACAAGGAGAAGGTCATGGTGAGCTGCCTGTCGGGTGCTAGGATCCGCCATATAACACAAGCACTCAGGTCACTCCAAGGCAAGTACAAATATGACTCAGTCATTGTCCATGCTGGTGTGAATGACCTGAGAAGTACCTCCCTGGACTACATGAAGAGAGACATAGAGGAGCTCTCTGAGCATGTAGCCCAGGCCGGTATGACCCTGACATTGAGTAGCATCTTACCCTCACCAAGAATGATGCCACAGTATGAAGACAAGATTATCAATTTCAACAATTGGCTTAAGTATTGGTGTCATTCAAAGGGGATCCAGTGCCTGTCAGCCTGGGATGACATGCTCGACAAGCCACGATGCTTCACTAGGGATGGCTTGCACCTGTCACCCCTGGGTTTTCGTATATTGGCAAAGGCTCTTGCTACCCCCATAGTGGCTTTTTTAGGCAAGGCTCAAAAGACAAACCCACCTCCATAGGTATCACAAGGGATAAGAAACTAAGAGTAATCCTACTCAACGCCAGAAGTCTAAACCTCAAGATGCACGCACTCGAAACTCTCCTTAGCATGGAGAACATCGATATCTGTGCAGTAACAGAAACCTGGTTCAAGGCTCTCGAGAGCACCCCAGCACTACCAGGTTATACCTCATACCATGCTTTTCGGCCATAAAACTTGGACTGAATCACAAAAGGAGGGGGAGTATCAAGATTCGTCAAAGATACCCACACCTCCAGGTTGGTGGCACAGCACGAAGCATCAGAGACTATCCATGTGCAACTAACAGTGGGTAAAACTGCCTTCCAGTTTATAGTCTGCTACAGACCACCCTCCCAAACCCAGGAACCCCACTCGGCCTTCCTGAGAACACTGGAAATTATGAAGATCTCTCCAAACACCATTATATTGGGTGACTTCAACTACCCAACCATAGACTGGGAGCATTACTCTAGCTCCAACAACCCTAGCCCAAAGGTTCCTAGAATTTATAAACTCAAATGTTATGGAACAACTTGTTACCCACTCCCACAAGAGGGGAAAACATACTGGACCTGATCATCACCAACATGGGGACTCTATGCTCCAGACCAGTAGTGTATCCCTCACTGGTAAGATCAGACCATAAACTAATCTCACTGGATATTCACATCCCGACCCCACCCCATGCCCAGAAAACCACAGTGAAAAACTTCTCTAAAGCAAATTTCACACTCCTCAAAACCGAGGTGGAATCCTTCAAAGCCCCCGGGCCTGTGGATAATACGGCCCAGGCCACAAAATCCTTTATAAACGCATTCTATGAACACCTTCAGGAATGCATGGATCATGCAATCCCAAATAAAACCAAGACCCAATCCTCCAAAGGCAGACGTCCTGTCTGGTGGACCCCAGCCATAAACAAACTATACAATAGAAGGAGGAAGCTACTACATGACAGAGCAAAATCCCAAAAAGGGAAGGCCATCTCTGATCAGTATTAGCAAAAAACTACGGGCACTCATAAAATCGTCTAAGGCCAGCTTCGAGAGAAAAATTGCACAGAACACTAAGGATAATCACAAGGCTTTCTTTAGTTATGTTAGGAACCTGGGTGGGAATTCCCAGATATGCTCAGAATTAGTCCAAAATGACAAAAAATACACCGAACCCACAGACATTTCCAACATCCTAGCTGACAGGTTCAGCGCAAACTTCTCCCCCCCTCCCCACCAAAAGGGCTAATATCTATCCCAGCAGAGTGTTGCCCCCCTGACATCTCAGATGCTCAGGTAAGAGCTGCCCTCTCCAAAGCAAGAAACACAGCATCAATGGGACCAGACGGTGTCCCGGGCTGCATCCTACATGAACTCCAAGAAGAGCTAACCCCAAACCTAAAACTACTGTTCAATCTCAGCCTTACTACAGGATATGTACCCAAAGAGTGGCGTACAGCAACAGTGGTCCTTCTCCACAAAGGTGGTGCCTCAACGGATCCTGGAAACTATAGCCCCATAAGTCTCACTAGCTTGGTCTGCAAAGCTATGGAAAGGATCATCATGGACCTTATAAATAAAGATATTGGGGACCTACAGATACTGGATCCTACCCAGTTCGGCTTTGTTAAGGGCAGATCCTGCCTTTTAAACCTGGTCGATTTCTTTGAAACAGTCACCAAGACCATTGACAAGGGGAAGGTGGTCCACACAGCCTACCTGGACCTCGCAAAAGCCTTCGATGCAATACCCCACTCGGGCATTATAGATAAGCTCACCAGCTTAAATATAAACCCATATGTCACTAGATGGGTTGCAAACTGGCTCAAGGACAGAACCCACATGGTTAGAATAACTGGAGCCATGTCAGACTCCAAACCAGTTACAAGTGGAGTCCCACAAGGCTCAGTCTTGGGACCTCTCTTCGGTACATATTTCTCGGAGGTACAGGCCAACATGGAAGGACTGTGGCTGACCAAGTTCGCAGATGACTGCAAACTGGGCGCCATAATAGACTCTCCAGCTGACACAAGCATCCTCCAAAAGGGCCTCATAGAAACAGACAACTGGTGCCAGAGCCATGGCCTCAAGCTAAATGCCAAAAAGTGTATAGTCATCCCCTTTGGCAAAAACAAAGTGCCCACAAATTACCACATAGGTGGTAATCCATTAAGTACAGAAGAAGTAATTAGGGACCTGGGGACCCAAGTTGATAGCAATCTCTCATTTGACAACCACATGGCCAAAGTGGTTAGAAAACATTTTATATAGCCCACCTAATCATGAAGGGATTCACATCTAGATCAGGGAGGTCATCGTGCCTCTTTACTCATCCCTCATCAGGCCCATAATTGAGTACAATGCCCCTTTTGGGATGTACCTTACCAGACACCTGCAGCAACTGGAAAGACCCCAAAAGTACCTCACCAAGAGGATCAAGGGGCTCAAACAGATGCCGTATGCTGCCCGGTTAAAGAAACTCCAGCTCTACTCAGTGGCATACCACCTGCTCAGAGGCGATCTGTGCCTGACGTATAAAGCCATGTCCAACCCGGATTTAATGGACATGCTGCACCTCAGAAAATCCAAATCCCATCGAGCTACGCGCTCGAGGGACTTAAACCTCAGCACTGAAATAAATAGGACATGCTGGAGGGACAGATTCATAACCCAAAGGCTCCCTTCACTCTGGAATAAAATCCCAGTCCAGGTTAGGCAGAGTCCCTCATTGACTCTCTTCAAGAGGAATCTTGATGAGTGGATGGGAGATCGTAGGTTTACCCCGGGTATCACTTCTGTGTCACTGTTAGACAGAGGCACAGTATACTAATCTCGAAAAAGGGCATAGCAAAATTAATTTAAAATGGGTGGCTAAAGCCATACACACTCTGGCTAGGCTTATAAATGCCCTAGGGCAGATAGCCTAGTATGAACCTATGAACCTATGACTCTAATCTGTTGTTACAGATAAAAAGATGTGATGAAATGGAGCAAATGCAGAAGCAGAAATAAGTCAGTTAATCAAACCAAAATCATTTCCTCAAAGGAGAGTAGCACCTCCATCTCTATGCACCATTTGCCATTACCTGTGATAGTTATCTGATATTTATCTAGAGGTAAGGGCACAGTCCCACGCATGCCATTTTTGGTGGGAGTGCAAGCCACATCAGCACTTTTTACAATTCTATATTGCATTTAAAAGTAGATTTTAGAATGATCCAATAATCAAAGAGGACAACTGCTTATGACTTCCAAGGACTACATGATAAAAAAGAATGCATAAGAGGAATTTCACCTGTCACTTAAAGCAGGAAACAGCAGAATACAGTGGCTGAGGAGAAACCTTAATTAAAACCAGATAAAATCTTCCACAAATCATGCTAATAAATTCCAAGTTAAAAGTTATACACTTCACAGAAACTATAACCAGAAATTAAAATTCAGGCTGAAATATGCAATAACCAGAAGAACGGAGCAAAATGAGAGCTAGAGAGGTCTCTCACATAAGGTGATCAACTACATAACAGTTGACTGTTATGGAATGGGTTCTAGCAAATATTAGCTCAATTACAGTATAGAATAAGGGGAAAAAAGGGTCACAGAACAGGACACAGATCAAATTAATTTTTGAGCAGCTGCTGGAAATGATCCTGAAAATAGCAGCTGATGAACCAAATGTGGTGCCTTGAATTAAACCATAACAAAAAAAAAAAAAAACACACCATGCATGCAACTTAGTGACTTAATGAAGCTATAAGATGCAGACAAAGCAAGATTATGTGCTTTCAACATTCACTGAATTGAAGTACACCCACTGAATGCACTTCTACCTAATAAAGGACATTTGCGAAAAATGCTAGCTGACTGTGCACAAACTACATTTGAAGAAAAGCAACCTAGGGAGAGATTCCTTATCCTTGAGGATGTGGAACTTTAGAGTTTGTGCATATAAACAGCACCATAGCTGAAGTCTACAGCCTCTCCACAGAGAGGCCCAAGGGGATTGACATTTCCTCTACAAAAACATTTTAGACTACCAGATGTTTCTAGTAATGTTTTGCATTTGGAAGACTGACACTAACAAAAGTATAGTCCTCAGACTACCAAGAATCCAATGTATTGCACTTCTGAGGTTGCAGACTACATCCTCCCAAAAATGATGCAAGGTAAAGTACAGTTTTGTACCTACCATAAATGTAGATGTTCGAGTATATATACTGCTGCAGTCATCACACTTGGGTTATCCTGCCGTCAGGTGGTCCCGCAGTCGGCCGAATCCCAAAGTCTTGGTCCGGCGTCAGTTGTCGTCGCTTCTTCCCTGATGTCAGTGTGACAGGGGGATGAAAGAGGCAGCCAACACCATTTTCTTCAGTTTTTCTTGTCCCAGATGTCAGGTGCCCCCAACTAGGAAGGCAGTACAAATAACTATGCAAAAATACCCTAGTAGATAAACAATAGTACTAGCTGTTAGCAAATACACCATATAGGCATGCATCCAATAGATTGATGTACATGGAGTTATAATTAACACCCTGGTATGTAGAGGGGATGGTGGGAGGGTAACCTGGACTGCAGCAGTATATACACTCGAACATCTACATTTATGGTAGGTACAAAACTGTACTATGTTCATCGTGTTATACTGCTGCAGTCATCACACTTGGGTTGAATCCCAAAGCTATGGATAGGTGGCTGGTACTAAACTGGGTTAGGTGAAGCTAGGATGCCCTGCAGAACTGCAGTGGCAAAACCAGCTCTGGTTTTTGAGTATAATGGAAGGTGGTAGTGCTTGGTAAAGGTGTGCACTGAACTCCAAGTAGCTGCCTCCAGAATGTCCTTGGTTGGACCCCCCCCCCCCGAGAAAGGCTGCTGAGGTTGCTGTAGACCTGGGTAGAATGGGACCTAATATTAACAGGCACTGCTTTCCCATGGTGTGAGTAGCAAAAGCGGATACAATGTGCTATCCATTTGGAGATGGTCTGTTTTGAAATAGCCTTTCCTTGTGAACCTGCAGCATAGGATACAAAGAGTTGGTCAGTTTTTCTGAAGGTCTTTGTCTTATCCAAATAGTAACGTAGCTGTCTGTGAATGTCCAAAGAGTGAAGGAGTCTTTCTTCTTTATTCTGGGGGTTTGGATAAAAGGTGGGTAAATGAATGGTCTGATTCAAAGCCACACTCAATACTACCTTTGGCATAAAGGTAGGGTTAGTTCGTAAAGAGACTCTGTCCTGATGGAAAATGATGAAAGGTTCCACTGCCATAAGTGCCTGTAGTTCTGAGACCCTGTGTGCTGAGGTGATAGCCAGCAACAGAGCTGTTTTCCATGACAAGTATTGTAGTTCTGCTGAGAAGGCTGGTTCGAAAGGAGGCAGCGTTAATTTTTCTAAAACAAAGTTGAGGTCCCAGGATGGCATTGGGGGGTTTTCTGGGGGGTCTTATATTCTTAGCCCCTCTGAGAAACTGCCTTAGTAAAGGGTGTGAGAATATGGGAGGATCCATATTATATTGAGCTGAAATGGCTGAAGCATGGATCTTAATGCTTGAAAAAGAAAGGCCTTTGTGTAGCATCTCAGTTAAGTATTGCAGTATTTGAGGAATGTTTGGTATCCAAGGATTTTGGCCTTTAGTCTGGTTCCATGCACAAAATCTTTTCCATTTGTCTGAGTAAGTTTTTCTGGTGCTGGGCCTCCTGGCCTCCAAAATGACATTCAGGACGTCCTTTGAGAGAAGTGTTGATTGATAATTCAAGGTATTCTCCATGCAGCTAAATTTAAAGTCCTGAGCTGACTGTGAAGGATCTGAGAGTTTTGCTGAGTCAACAGAAGTGGGAATTGAGGTAAGATCCATGGAGGGCTGTGGGTCAAGGTCCTTAGTAATGGGTACCAGTGCTGATGTGGCCAGTCCGGAGCAATGAGGATCATTTGTGGTCTCTCTGATCTGACTTTCAGTAATACCTTGGTCAAGAGAGGTAGTGGTGGGAAGGCATAGACTGTCAATGCTGTCCAACTGAATGATAGGGCGTCCACTTTCCAGGCTAGGGAATTATAAGCCCTTGTGCAAAATTTCTGTAGTTGACAATTGTTGGGGGAGGCAAATAGATCTATGTCTGGGGGTCCCCACCTTTGAGTTATCATTGAAAATACTTGTGGGTGTAGTCTCCACTTGTGAGGATCTGCCAAATTTCTGCTTAGTTCGTCTGCCAATATGTTTTCCTTTCCTGGCAGGAATTGTGCTTGCAGTTGTACTTGGTAAGTCAATACTGTGTTCCACAAGGTCATTGCCTGTCTGCATAAAGGGTAGGAGTGTGTGTTCCTCCCTGTTTATGTACCACATAACTGTGGTGTTGTCTGTCCTTATTAGTAGTTGTCCTGGATGCAAGAGGTCCTTGGAGACTGTCAGTGCATTTTGCACAGCTAGCATCTCCTTTTGGTTGATGTGTAGATGCATTTGTTTTGCAGACCATTTGCCCTGTATGCACTGTCCTGCCATGTGTGCTCCCCAGGCGTAGTCTGAAGAATCTGTTGTCATAGCTTGGTTTGCTGGAGGTAAGACAAAAGGAAGACCCTTGTTTATTTGACATGCTTGAGCCCACCATAGGAACTCTTTTTGAAGGCAGGGAATGAGAGGTATACTTGTTTCGAGGCTGTGCCTGTGTTGAGTCCATACACTTTTCAGGTACCATTGTAATTTCCTCATATGCAGCTTTGCATGTGGAATTAGTTGAATGCAGGATGCCATGAACCCCAATGCCTGCAGGATTTTCCTTGCAGTGAGCTGGGTAAAAGTTGCCATCTTTTGAAGTATTGAGTCAGTTGTTTTGTTTGTCTGGCGTGAGATAAGCCATCTGGGCCATTGTATTTAAGCTGGCACCCAGGAATATTATGTCTTGTGAGGGTATTAGCTTTGACTTCTTTTTGTTTACTGTGTACCCTAGGCAACTTAGCAGCTTTGTTACAAATGCCAGATGCTGTAATAGAATGGCCTTGCTGTCCGCTTGGATCAGGCAGTCGTCCAGATATGGATAAATTTGTATTCCTCGTTGTCTGCAGTATGCAATTACTGATGCCAGGCATTTCGTAAATACTCTGGGCGCAGTAGATAAGCCAAAGGGCAATGCAGAGAATTGATAATGTGTTGTACCTGCCAAAAATCTGAGGTATCTTCTGCAATCTTGTCTGATAGGGACATGCAGGTATGCCTCTGAGGTCCAACATTACCAGCCAAGACTCCTTGCCCAGCATAGGAAGAAGCTGCTGTAGTGTGAGCATTTTGAATTTGGGTACCTCCAGGTATGTGTTTAGAATTGAGAGGTCTAAAATGGGTCTCCAGGCTTTGTCCTTTCTTGGTACTAGAAATAGCCTTGAGTAAAAACCTTGAACTTGCTCCTTTGTAGGTACCTTTTGAATTGCTTTCATATCCATGTGAGCTGAAATTTGCATTTGTGCCTCTGCCCATTGGTTTGGAGGCAGATTTGGCATGCCTCTCATCCATGGTAAAGTGTGAAAATGAAATCTGTAGCCTCGGGTAATAATATCCAGAACCCATTTGTCCTTTGTTATGATGCGCCAATTTTGTGGAAATAGAGCCAGTTTTCCTCCCAAAGGTGCTGCCAGGACAATTTTGCTTGGCAGGTGAAGAGGGAAGTCATTGTGTTTGTTTCCTGAAGGGTTGAGATCTTTCGTCTCTGAATTGTTGTATGCCATTGCCTAGGCCTGAAAGAACCTTGTGGCTGGCCTCTGCCCCTTGGGTGTCTGTACCTACTCCTTTGGGGTCTGTCTGATGCAGGAAAGTTTCTGCTGAAACAAGGAGGTTGTACCTGTAAAAAATCTTTAACTGTCTGCATAGATTTTGCCTTTTCTTCCATTTTCTTTAAAACTTCCTCTGCTTTGACACCAAATAACACATCTTTCTGCAATGGAGCATCCAATAACTTTGCTTTGACATGTTCTGGTAAGGCTTGCTCTTTTAGCCAAGCATGTCTACGTATTACAGATCCTGTGACAACTGCTCTACATGAGGCTTCCAATGAATCAAAACCACACTGCAAGGTATGCTTTTCCTACCTGTTCTGCTGCATGCAGCAAATCCTGCATCTCTTTGAAATCAGGTTGATCTGTCTGAGGGATCATTTTCTGCTTTAAGTGTGTAATCAAGTACTGCTGGTATTTTAGCATGTGGAATTAGCAGTTTAAGGCCCTTATGGCCAAAGTGGCAGACGTATACACTTTCTTCCCCCATCTTTCTAATGCTCTGGAATCTCTTTCAGAAGGTAGTGGATTCTTAGCAGTAGTGGCCTTAACTCCTTTGGGACCCTGGGAAATGGTTTTGGGGTCTGCAACAGGGCTTTCGTATAGAAACTTATGAGAATCAGGAACTCGGTAATATCTGTCTGGTTTAGCTGGTGCAGGAGGTAAGGCATCTGGGTTTAGACTAGATTCGGTATAAACATCATCCAAAATGTCTAAAACTGGAGGAATTGCAAGCTGTCTATGCTGTGGAAGAAGAAGAAACTCAGAGTCTTTTCTTAGAGTCAGAGTAATCTTGGCCTTCCCAGTGGAAGTGTTCCCTCATGGTGTGTAAAGTTTCCCCAAAAGAGTAGTCTTCAGAGGGGGAGACAGAGGGAATGGACTCTTCAGCATCTGAGTCTTCATAAGGAGGGAAGGAATAATCCTGGTCCTCAGAGTTAGCTGAGGAAATGGATGCGTCATCAGAGGAAGGATAATCTTCCTCCAGTCTAGGCCTTTTGTCAGGAGGGGGTTGTAAACCCTTGATAAGGGTCATTAAATCCTCAGCCATCTTAAGCATCTGTTTTTTAGGCATAGGGGCCTGTGGGGGGGGGGGGTCTGTGGACCCGGTTTCCTAACTTTTAAGGGGGCTTTAAGTGGAGCATAAGACTTAATAGAGATAGTTGTCGGTTTGAAGACACCTTCAGAAACCGAAGGCCTGTCCAAAATCTCTGGATCACCATCAGGGTTGGCATCCAAGAGTTGAGATGGAACCAGCTCCCGAGGCCCAGCTGATTCGGTCTGGGAGGCCGTCAGAATTTCTAAATCAGCGGTAGTCAGGGGCTGCGTAGGTGCCTCGCTGAAAACTGGAGAACCGGCGGCAGGCCTTGCTGAGGCCTCGGTATCTGGTCTTGGCCTTGGTTGCCTGTCCTTATCCTTGCGTTTTTTAATCATTGCTGATGTCGGTTGCTCCGACGACATGCTATAGTTAAATTTCCTGCCAAAATAATGTCGGGCGAAATCTGCCCGATGCTTGATTGTACGTTTGTTGAACCTAGCACAAAACCGACAACCAGAGACGTCGTGGTCTGGGCCTAGGCAAGGAATACAATAAGAATGAAAATCCTTATGAGGTATTTGCTTCCCACAAGAAATGCAATTATTAACTTTGTCTGACATCGGTCTGAGGCAAGAAAAGTTTCCCCAACGAGGTACTTAGCTTTAGAGAAGACTATGGGCTGAAATTCGATTCAAAAATCTCAGGAGCTAGCCGACCGGCACTTGCGAACTACTTCTGCTTCGGGCACCGCGTGGCAAGAAAGACTGAAGAAAATGGCGTCGGCTGCCTCTTTTATCCCCCTGTCGCACTGACGTCAGGGAAGAAGCGACGACAACCGACGCCGGACCAAGACTTTGGGATTCGGCCGACTGCGGGACCGCCTGATGGCAGGATAACCCAAGTGTGATGACTGCAGCAGTATAACACGATGAACATCAGACTTTTTTTTTTTTTTTTAGATTTACGGACTGCAGCATGCTTCCCGAGATCTTAAAAGTGCTCTTCAAACCTCAGTGGAGTAATATGCCAAGAGTGAATGAGCTACAACATTTAACAGCTATAAAGAAACACATTAGCTATTAATAGTGAACGAAGACATCAAAAATTCACAGAAATGTAGTGCATGACTCTTCGCAAAGCAGCACAGATAGCAGCCAAGACAGTGTAGCTGATACAAAGACAGCACCGCCACACAATGGCAAAACAGCATGGTATATGCAGCTCACATTAATTAAGGAAATAAAAAAAATCCTATGCAAAGGAGCCACATGGATTGTGTAAATGAAGGCACTCAAAATTACAGAAATGAATAAAACTAGTACACAGAGTGGCCTCAAAGACTCATTTTGAACACACTGATATGTTATGTACAATGCAAGTAACGCTAGGAATAGTACTAGCACAGTAGCATGTGCTGACAGTTGCAGGGGAATAGAGCCTGCAATACTTCGTGTCACTGGGGAAGGTACATACACAGTGCCTGACATACAGTGTATGATATGCTTATTCCACACGACACAAATATGTGCAGCCTTAATAGTTGTAGCTAGATGGACCTTCCAGTGACCTACTAGGGATATTCCAAATATCACCATCATGAATTCAATTCTAAACCAACTCATCGATGCAATGTTGCAACAAGTGGAATATGTGGTGCATATGTGGTTCCCAAGTACTGCAGGACAGAGAGAAAGAGAACCAACACTGCATGGGCCTTTTATGACATAATCCACTTTCCTGAAGGCCTGGTAGCTACAGACTACAACCCGGTCCAGAAGTCCAGCAATAGATCAGGGAGTGGAAACCTCTCCTGTTGAAGTGTCAAGTGGTACTGTAAAGACCAGGACATTATACCACTTGGGCAGTGCACATAACACAAATTTGGTATATGTCCAACCTACACCAAAGGCTTCTGTGAGACAGTCATATGCTCAGCAGGGGAACACACATGCAAGACCATCAAGTTTATACACACAGTTACCATCAAAGCAGGAAACCGGTGCATTTATGTTGCATACAGTGCTGGATTTATCCTGCAGTCCTTGGTTGATAACACTGAAACAATTCCCAAACTATTTAGGAAATGACAAAGTAATACATGTGAAAATCCAAAATGTAGTACAGCATGAATTTGGAGAGCAACACTTCCATTGTTTAAGCACCTTAGAAAAGGCACTGCAATACAGTCTTGCCATAGACAGGAAGGTGTTTGTTGTGTACCATAAACAACTGGAGGGCCTTCCTTACCAGTCATAGAAGCAGCAAAACAAAAATATGAGGAGTCAGGGGATGAACATGCAGCAGCAGGACAACAGCCAAGAGAGAAGAAGGCACAATACACTGCAGTAATGGCAGAAAAGCAGTGTCAGGTCCACAAATATATGAGTCATGACACAGACAGCACAGAATAAAACGATGCACACATTATCACACTCAGCCTATGTGTAGCCATGTTGTACATCAGACATCACCACAGTCTAAGGGTCGGTGGGGTGCAGACATCATCATTTCAATTCCAGAGGGGTGGGGTGGAAAATACAGTGATACTCAAATACAGCACTATAACGTGGAGTAGAGTCATAAGATGTGAATACATTAGCAGACTACTTTGGGGAGTTATGTGGAGTCAGGGATCACATCCTCCAGTGTTAGAGTGGAGCGGTCACACCACAACTGCAGGCCAACCGACTGGACATTGCTGACAATTTCCATGGCAGGAAGGGATAGAGAGAAGGGATCATGCTCATGCACCCAGATGGGTCACCCTATATCTTGATCCTGATGAGAGCTGTAGCCCATGATCTGGTCAAAACCCATAACCAAGGGTGGCACCCTGTATTCTAATAGACAACAGGTAAGGGGGAAGAACTACAAGACCATCTGCATATGCAGCTTGATGCAGTACCTAGTGTGTTGAGCAAGACAAGCACCACTACCCACAAAGTACAGTTTTGTACCTACCATAAATGTAGATGTCCGATAGGTATGCATCTGCAGTCCTTACATATGGGTTGTCCTGCCTCAGGCAGCCCTTCGGTCGGCCGGATTCCAAAGTCTGGGTCCGGCGTCGGCTGATGTCGCCCTTTTCCCTGACATCAGAGCGCCTGGGGTATAAAAGCGTCAGCCAACGCCATCTTCCTCAGTTTTTCTTGCCCCAGATGCCAGGTGCCCTCTAAAGAAGGCTAAATTTTGGAGAAATTAATAAATTCCAAACATGCACAGCAATTAAAAACAAATACACCATAAAAGATAACCCCAGCTAGCTAAAATGAGGGATAGGAACCCAAAGAATACCACAGAGGGGTAGGAGGGAGGGAAAACCTGACTGCAGATGCATACCTATCGGACATCTACATTTATGGTAGGTACAAAACTGTACTATGTCCTTCAAGGATGCATCTGCAGTCCTTACATATGGGTAGAATACCATAGCCAAGCTGGGGGTGGTAGGACCTAAGAAAAGGATGGTGTACCTAACATGACCTGCAGGACTGCAGTAGCAAAGCCTGCTCTGGATCTGGAATATAAAGGCAAGTTGTAATGCTTGGAAAATGTATGCACAGAGCTCCATGTAGCAGCTTCTAAAATGTCCTTTGTAGCCACCCCTCTTAAAAAGGCTGTGGAGGTGGCGGTTGCTCTGGTGGAATGAGGTCTGATGTTAGCTGGCACAGCTTTTCCATGAAAAGAGTAACAGAATCGAATGCAATTTCCTATCCATTTTGAAATTGTTTCTATGGAAATTGCTTTTCCTTGTACACCAGCAGCATATGCTACAAACAGTTGGTCAGTCTTTCTGTAAGTCTTAGTTCTGTCCAAGTAGTAGAGCAACTGTCTGTGAATGTCCAGGGTATGCAGAAGTTTCTCTCCTTTATTTTGTGTATTTGGAAAGAAAGTAGGCAGGTGGATAGCTTGGTTCAGTGAGACCCTGGATACCACCTTTGGCATGAATGAAGGATTGGTTCTCAAAGAGACTCTGTCCTGATGGAAAATTAGAAATGGTTGTACTGCCATGAGGGCCTGTAACTCAGATACTCTTCTTGCTGAGGTTATGGCCAGAAGGAAGGCAGTCTTCCAAGACAGGAATTGTAATTCTTAAGATGCTGCTGGTTCAAAGGGAGGTAGAGTTAATTTTTCCAACATGAAGTTAAGGTCCCATGAAGGCACTGGTGGTTTCCTTGGAGGGTTGATGTTTTTTATCCCTCTTAGAAACTGCCTTAGCAGAGGATGAGAAAATACAGGTGGATCAATGTTGTACTCTGCTGAAATAGCTGAAGCATGAATTTTTATGGATGAATAAGAAAGGGCATTATGGAGCATTTCAGCCAAGTATTCAAGGATATGTGGAATGCTCATCACTGTCGGATCCTGACCCTTTGCGGTTCTCCAGGTTCGAAATCTTTTCCGTTTTGCTGAATATGCCTTTCTTGTGGAAGGCTGCCGAGCTTCCATGATGATATCCTTTACCCTCTTGGATAGTTTATCCTGGCGAGGAGTCAAGGTATTTTCCAGGCTGTCAGCTGCAAGGTTTTTAGGCTGGAGTGCAGAGTTTTGTAATTGTGCTGTGTCAGAAGAAGTGGCCATTGTGGTAGAGGCCACGGTTTTGTGCGTGACATGCTCTTTAACAGTGGGTACCAGTGTTGTCTTGGCCAGTCCGGAGCTATCAGAAACACTTTTGGTTGCTCTGTCCTGATCTTCAGTAAGACCTTGGTCATTAACGGAAGAGGTGGGAATGCATATACTGTTAGAGCATTCCAGCTGAAGGAGAGGGCGTCCACTTTCCATGCTTGAGGGATGGTATGTCCTTGTGCAGAATTTCTTCAGTTGATGGTTGTGGGGGGAGGCAAAAAGATCCATGTCCGGCCTTCCCCATGATTGTGCTATCTGAAGAAAAATGTCTGGATGCAACATCCATTCGTGTGGATCCATGGTGTTTCTGCTTAGGCTGTCCTCCAGTACATTGTCCTTTCCTGGTACGAACTGGGAATGCAGCTCTATATTGAGCTTTAGGGAAAGTCCCAAAGATTCATTGCCAGCCTGCAAAGAGGGTAGGAATGGGTACCTCCTTGCTTGTTTATGTACCACATAACTGTGGTATTGTCTGTCTTTATTAGCAGGTGACCTTGATGCAGAAAATGTTCGAAGGCCTCGATTGAATGCATCACTGTCAGCATTTCCTTTTGGTTGATGTGCAGGCGCAATTCCTTTTGTGTCCATTGCCCTTGAATACATCTGTCCTTCATGTGCGCTCCCCATCCATGGTCTGAGGCATCCGTTGTAATGGTTTGGCTGATATGTGGCTTGCTGAAAGGCAGGCCCATGTTTGACTGGCTTGCTTGTGCCCACCACATAAATTCCTTTTGAAGGCATGGAATGAGGGGGATCAAAGTTTCTAGGCTGCGACTGTGTTGAGACCATAGACTCCTTAGGTACCATTGTAGTTTCCTCATATGCAGCCTTGCTTGTTGAATCAGAAGAATGCAAGATGCCATGAAACCCAGGGCCTGCAGGATTTTCCTTGCAGTCAGCTGGGTTTGTATTGTCAGATTTCTGAAATAATCCGGTAATTGTTCTTGTTTTCTTCTGTGAGAAAAGCCATTTGGGTGTTTGTATCCAGCTTTGCATCCAGAAAAATTATTCATTGGGATGGAAAGTACAGTTTTGTACCGACCATAAATGTAGATGTCCGATAGGTATGCATCTGCAGTCTTCACATATGGGTTGTCCTGCCTCAGGCAGCCCTTCGGTCGGCTGGATTCCAAAGTCTGGGTCCGGCGTCGGCTGATGTCGCCCGTTCCCCGACGTCACAGCGCCTGGGGTATAAAAGCGTCAGCCGACGCCATCTTCCTCAGTTTTTCTTGCCCCAGATGCCAGGTGCCCTCTAGGAAGGCTAAATTTGGAAAATAAGCAATAAAAATCCAAACATTTGCAAAAAAAAAAAAAAAAAAAAATATATATATATATATATATATATATATATATATATATATAAAAACAAATACACAATAATAGATCCCCCCAGCTAGCTAATAGAGAGGTAAGCACCCTAGGAATACCACAGAGGGGAAGGTGGGAGGGTAAACCTGACTGCAGATGCATACCTATCGGACATCTACATTTATGGTAGGTACAAAACTGTACTATGTCCTTCAAGGATGCATCTGCAGTCATCACATATGGGTAGAATACCATAGCCAATCTGGGGGAGGAGGTACTAGGAAAAGGATGGTGTAGCTAAGATACCCTGCAGGACAGCCGTAGCAAAGCCTGCTCTGGATCTGGAATATAAAGGTAAATTGTAATGCTTGGCAAATGTATGCACGGAGCTCCATGTGGCAGCTTCTAAAATGTCTTTTGTAGCCACCCCTCTTAAGAAGGCTGTGGAGGTGGCTGTGGCTCTCGTGAGAATGAGGTCTAATGTTAGCTGGTACAGTCTTTCCATGAAATGAGTAACAAAGCGGATGCAATTTCCTATCCATTTTGAAATTGTCTGTTTGGAAATTGCTTTTCCTTGAGTACCAGCAGCATATGCTACCAGCAGCTGGTCAGTTTTCCTGAAACCTTTAGTTCTGTCCAAGTAGTAGTGCAACTGTCTGTGAATGTCCAGGGTGTGCAGCAGTTTCTCCCTTTGTTTTGTGGATTTGGGAAGAAGGTAGGCAAG
The DNA here is from genome assembly GCF_019279795.1 of Protopterus annectens. Lineage (NCBI taxonomy): Eukaryota > Metazoa > Chordata > Ceratodontiformes > Protopteridae > Protopterus > Protopterus annectens. Next base: position 1,395,794,318 of record NC_056739.1, on the reverse strand, counting down.
TGAATGGCTTGATTCAATGAAACCCTGGATACCACCTTTGGCATAAAAGTAGTATTAGTTCTTAATGAAACTCTGTCCTGGTGAAAAATAATAAATGGCTGAACTGCCATCAGGGCCTGCAATTCCGAAACCCTTCTTGCCAGAAGGAAAGCAGTCTTCCATGAAAGGTACTGTAGATCTGCAGATGCTGCTGGTTCAAATGGAGGCAGTGTTAGTTTTTCCAACACGTAGTTAAGGTCCCAAGCAGGTAGAGGTGGTTTCCTAGGAGGTTTGATGTTTTTAATTCCTCTTAGAAACTGTCTTAGGAGAGGATGAGAAAAGACAGGTGGATCAGTATTGTACTCAGCTGAAATTGCTGAAGCATGAATCTTAATAGAAGAGTAAGACAGCCCATTGTGGAACATTTCTGCCAAATATTCCAGGATATGTGCCATGTTCATCATTGTCGCATCTAGGCCCTTTGTGGTGTTCCAGATGAGAAATCTTTTCCATTTTGCTGAATATGCCTTCATTGTGGAAGGGCGGCGAGCTTCCATAATAATATTCTTCACTCTCTGGGATAGCTTATCCTGAGGAGGAGTCAAGGTATTCTCCACGCTGTTAGTTGCAATGTTTTCAGGTTGGAATGTAGAGTTTTGTATCTGTGCTGTGTCAGTAGAAGTGGCCATAGAGGTAGGAGCCATGGTTTCGTACGTGACATGCTCCTTAGCAGTGGATACCAGTGCTGTCTTGGCCAGTCTGGAGCTATCAGAATCACTTTTGGTTGCTCTGCCCTGATCTTCAGTAACACCTTGGTCATTAATGGAATAGGAGGAAATGCATACACTGTCAGATTTCTCCAGCTGAACGAGAGGGCGTCCACTTTCCACGCTTGTGGGTGGTATGTCCTTGAGCAGAATTTCTTCATTTGATGATTGTGGGGGGATGCAAATAGATCTATGTCCGGGCTCCCCCAAGATTGTGTTATCTGTTTAAAAATGTCTGGGTGCAGCATCCACTCATGTGCATCCATGATATTTCTGCTTAAGCTGTCCGCCAGTGTATTGCCCTTCCCTGGCACAAACTGAGCTTGTAGCTGTATACTGAGTTTCAAGGAAAGATCCCATAGATTCATTGCCAGTCTGCAAAGTGGGTAAGAATGGGTACCTCCTTGCTTGTTTATGTACCACTAACTGTGGTGTTGTCTGTCCTTATTAGTAGATGGCCTTGATGCAGAAAGAGTTTGAAGGCCTCGATTGCATGTATCACTGCTAGCATTTCTTTATGATTTATGTGCATGCGTAGCTCCTTTTGTGACCACTGTCCTTGGATACCTCTGCCCTCCATGTGTGCTCCCCAACCTAGGTCTGAAGCGTCTGTCGTAATAGTTTGGGAGGTTTTTGGCTTTGTGAAGGGCAACCCTCTGTTGGACTGGCTGGCCTGAGCCCACCACAGAAATTCCTTGTGAAGGCATGGAATGAGTGGGATTAAAGTTTCCAAACTGTGACTGTGCTGAGTCCATAAACTCCTTAGGTACCACTGTAGCTTTCTCATATGTAGCCTTGCTTGTGGAATCAAAAGAATACAGGATGCCATGTAACCCAGGGCCTGCAGGATTTTCCTTGCAGTCAGCTGGGTTTGTCTTGTCAGATTCTTGAAGTAATCCGGTAGTTGACTTTGTTTTTCTTCTGTGAGATAAGCCATTTGGGTGGTTGTATCTAGATCCGCACCCAGAAAGGTTATTCTTTGGGATGGAATAAGTCTTGATTTGTGCATGTTGACTGTATATCCCAAGGCCTGTAGAAGATTGATGGCATAATTTAAGTCCTTTATCAAAGTTTGTTGGTTGTCCGCTTGTATAAGGCAGTCGTCCAGATATGGGTAGATTTGAATCCTCTGGAGTCTGCAGTGTGCTATTACTGATGCCAGGCATTTCGTGAATACTCTGGGCGCAGTAGATAAGCCAAAGGGCAATGCTGAGAATTGATAATGCTCTGACCCCGCAAGAAATCTGAGGTATCTTCTGCAACTTTGTCTGATAGGGACATGCAGGTATGCCTCCTTGAGGTCTAGAGTAACCAGCCAAGACCCCTTGCCCAGCATGGGAAGGAGTTGCTGTAGAGTCAGCATTTTGAATTTTGGCACAATGAGATAAGTATTCAGTGCGGACAAGTCGAGAATTGGTCTCCATTGATGCTCTTTTCTTGGAACAAGGAATAGCCTGGAGTAAAATCCTTGGCCTTGCTCTGAAATAGGAACTTTTTCTATGGCTTTCATTTGTAGTAAGTTTGAGATTTGTTTCAAAGCCTCTGCCCTTTGATTTGGTGGCAGACCTGGAATGCCTTTTCTTTTTGGCAATGTGTGGAAATGGAACCTGTATCCGTTTGTCTATTATTTGGAGTGTCCATTTGTCTCTTGTAATGTTGTGCCAATTTCTTGAGAATAAAGAAAGCTTTCCCCCAAAGGTGCTTCTAATTGAGCCCTGGTTGGCAGAGTCAAAGCAAAGTCATTGAGTTTGTCCTTGTGCAGCAGTTGCAGATCCTGAACTGCCTGTCTGGATTGGAGGTTGCCATTGACAGCCTCTGTAGGAGCCCCTAGCTTGCCCTCTACCTCTGGCACGCCTGTTCCTGCCCCTTTGAAATCTTTCTGTGTCCGGAAAGGACCAATTCTTGGAAGGCCAGTTTCTGCTGAATCTAGGCGGTTGGACTTGAAGAAAATCCTTAACTGTTTGTACAGATTTTGCCTTTTCCTCAAATTTCTTTAGGACGTCTTGAGCAGTGGAACCAAATAACTTTTGCTTTTCCAGTGGAGCATCCAAAAGCTTAGCTTTAACATGTTCTGGCAGAGATTGTTCCTTCAGCCAAGCATGCCTGCGTATGACTGCACCTGGCATTGCTGACCTACATGAAGCTTCCAATGCATCATAACCACACTGTAAGAAATGGTTGCTAACCTGCTGAGAGTTATGCACCAGATCCTGAAGCTCCTTGCGGTCTAGGGGTTCAGGCGAGGTTAGTTTTTTATGCAATTCATCTAACAGATACTCTTGATACTGTATCATATGGAACTGACAATTTAATGCTCTCATAGAAAGTGTGGAAGAAGTATACACTTTTTTACCCCATCTCTCTAAAGCCCTGGATTCCCTTTCAGAAGGAAGTGGATTCTTGGCAGTGGTGGTTGTAACCCCTTTAGGGCCCTGGGAAATAGTTTCTGGGTCAGCAGAGTGGCCCTTGTAAAGGTATAGCTGTGAGTCCGGGACCCTGTAGTACCTGTCAGGTTTGACAGGAGCTGGAGGAAGGGAGTCAGGGGAAATACTAGACTCAGAGTACACATCTTCTATAACATTTAAAACAGGAGGAATAGCCAAAGGTCTATGCTGAGGTAAATGTAAAAAAGTCCTTAACCTCTTCCTGGAATCAGAGAATTCCTGGCCTTGCCATTTGAAATGCTCTCTCATGGAGTGAAGGGTCTCCCCAAAGGAAAACTCTTCAGGGGGGGAGGCTGAGGGAATAGATTCCTCTGCATCAGAATCCTCGTAGGCCGGAAGGGCCTCCTCCATGTAGTCTGAAAGGGCAGAGTCATCTGAGGCCTCATCAGAAGACTGGGGATCTGTCTGCTCAACCCTGGGCCTTTTGCCTGGAGGTGGTTGAGAGCCCCTGTCTGGATGTGGTTGAGAGCCCCTGATTAAGGAGATAAGGTCTTCAGCCAAACATAAAATTTGTGAACCGGTAGTGGATCCCTGAGGTATAGCCTTGGGAGGGAGAGATTTTGGCTGTTTAGCAGCTTTAGCCCGTGTAAAGACCTTAATGGACATGGATACAGCAGGCCTGGTTGCCCCAAGTGCTGGAGTAGTTTTATCAACAGAAATGGTGTTGGATATTTCCTGAGCTCCGGTTTCAGACGGAAATTCTATGACCGACTCAGTGATGGCCTCCGGTACCGAAGTTACCGGCTGTGCGGTGTCGTCAGTCGGAAGCGGTAGAGATTCGGCTTCAGTAGAGACCGAAACACTCGCGGTAGGCCTAGGCGTGGAGTCGGCCGAAACCACGGACCGCGTGTGTCAGTCCTTAACCTTACATTTTTTGGGTAAATGAGCTGTCGGAAGCTCCGACGGCATGATATAACTGAAATTTTCCCCAAAAAATTCCACTGCAAACTCTGCCCGACGCCTAAGAGTGCGTTTATTGAAGGAAGCACAGGCTGAACAGGCCGAGACGTCGTGGTCTGGGCCTAGGCAGGGTAAGCAGTAAGAGTGGAAATCCTTATGAGGTATTTGTTTCCCACAAGATAAACAATTATTAACTTTAACCGTTTGATCTGACATCGGCTGAGGCAAGAAAGAGTCCCCAACGGGGTACTTAGCTTTTTTGAAGACTTCGGTAGCTGAAATCACAGGAGCTGGCCGATTGGCACTTGCGAACTGCTTCTACTTCGGGCACCACGCGGCAAGAAAGACTGAGGAAGATGGCGTCGGCTGGCGCTTTTATACCCCAGGCGCTCTGACGTCGGGGAAAAGGGCGACATCAGCCGACGCCGGACCCAGACTTCGGAATCCGGCCAACCGAAGGGCTGCCTGCGGCAGGACAACCTATATGCAAGGACTGCAGATGCATCCTTGAAGGACATCATGCAAATGTCCAAAACAGAAGGCAGCAAGCTGTCTGTGTACAGGAGACAGTGGTGCTGTCTCAATTGTTGTAATGTGACACAGGAAGATCTGTCCTACCTCCTTATAGCCAGACAATCCCATGGCCAGGGACCACACAAGGCATGTAGAGACAGACTGAATAGCAGTTACAATGTCTCTCATGGAGGTAGTTAACAGAGACCACATCTGCCACCAGCAAGCAACAGAGTGCTCTCTGTCACTACACAACATGTCACTGTGCTGCTACTGCACAACATCCTACAATCCAAAAAGCACACTTGCCATCTCTACAACTTCAGTAGTAACCTTATGCCTGGATCACCAAGCTGCATTCCTAATGATTAAACTTAAGTGCTGTAGCTATATCAGGGACAGTTGTGGAGGTGCTGCGCCCACCACCACTACCTATCACATATGGTGGGTAAGCACACCTCAGAGGCTGTGCATATTTTGCATGCTGTGTGGACTGGAAAAACAAATGGAACCTGTGAGGGACTCTCGTGTATAAGACAGCTGTCATGCATTAGTGAGTCTGTGTGCTCAGCCTGAAATTCTAAAAAGGGCCTATGTAATGGTGTCTCTGGGAGATTCCCTACCCTTGCAGTGATGCAGACAGTGCCACCGTATCAGTGGACCGTGCCTCTTGCATGCTGCCTTCACCATCAGCCAAAGCTACCTTGTTGACATCAGCCCTATATTGTCTTATCCTTTTCCTTCCACAATGGAATCTGTAAAAGTATTAACAAACATGACGGCACTGTCAGCCCACACACACGGCTCTACAACATCTTATGGCATGCATCCCTTTATGCATTAAAATACAGCATACACTGACAGACATCCTTGTCACACAGGTTGTTGCAGCTGCATACTAGCGCTATGTGGAAGGACAAATATACAAGTGGACCTTGCTCAAATGGTCTTTTCAAACTTTCAGTAGAATGTGCAATAGTGAATTGTAATAGAAATTATTAAGCTGGTACTTCCTCTATTGACACATGGTTGGCTGGTGACATCCTAGCTACCAATTCTAAGCCATCCCAGGTATGAGAAGCTGCCCCCACCCCAGCTGGCAAGTAGCAAAAATTTCTCAGTGAGGCATTTCAGCACTGGCGGATCACTGGTATGTGGCAATGTACCATGTCACCTCCATTACATGCACGCTCGTATCAGTAACCGTTTGTTGTACCTGTGTTTGACACCTGTCCACAGTATTCACATCCTGATCCAGTCCATGCCAAATCTGGTCCCAGTAATACCTGCCTGCAGAACCTTTGCCCAGGAATGCATGCATTGTGTGCAAAAGGCATGCCACAGCATTTCATTCTCCTAGTTAGATGGTTAGTGAAGGTGCTGCTTTCCTCAGGTGTCGTGATACTACCTGTGGACATAACACATCAATCAGTGGGTATTGTATGATACATAGTGGAATTCCCCCATTTACATACAGTAGCCAGGTCTCAGCATATGGCTCTGGAACTTCCCACCACTTAGAATGGAGCATGTAGACTGGCAGTTTTCGTATCCATTTGTCACGCCACTCAAAAACCCTAACGTCTCATAAGAAACAGTTTAAGATAACCAAGCTAAACATGTTTGAACTTGAACCTGAAAAGTTATCTTCTACTCCAACTACATGAAATAATATACAGCACACTTAGTATGTTGCCCACATTGGATTATCTTTTTTTTTTCTATTCGATGCTGACAGGTATGTATGTTAGAGAGGGTTATGATTAGGTATCAATCATAACCCACTGTTTGTGTGTTCAAGATAAGGATTCCAAGAAATTAACCTTGAAAGTAAAGCTCGACAGGTCCATGACAATAGTAGTAAGTTCCATAAATTAATATTAATAGTTTTTTATTAAAGTATTTTTACAATGAAATTCATGAACAAATAACAGAAGTAGTATAAATCCGTCAAGTTCTATTAAGGTCTATAAACTACAAAATTTAGTATCTGATCATAACTGGTTTGCGTGTTAAGAAAAATAAAGAAATTCATCTCTCAGGTTTTGCTCTTGAACTAAACTTCTTGCCAATGTTTCCTGAACACAATTAACTGGTTATGATTAGGTAACTGATCATATCCTTCTACTTAAGAATACCCTTGAAAAAGACACAAGCATAGTGTTATCTACCCAGTCAACAAAATTATTAAATAGTATATGCAATTCAGTTACTCATTCTGCCTAACTTTCACTAACCTATTTCCTCTCTTCACTCTCTCACATCTTTACATTGTTCTCTGAAACCTGACCTCTGTTATCTTTCCTACAGCCTCCTCTCTAACTACCTGCACCATTCTTACTTGACTTCACCCATCTTACACTTTTACCCCGTTATCTAATCTCCTTCTTCTTTCGGCTTTTCCCAGTTAGGGGTTGCCACAGCGGATCATTTGTCTGCTCATGATTGGCAGTGGAGTTTTACAGTGTCGAGTTGCCAGCTCGGCACCCAACCTTCCACAGAAGGCACACACACACACCTAGGGCCAATTTAGTGTCCAATCCACCTATTGCATGTCTTTGGGATGTGGCGGGAAACCGGAGCACCAGGAGGAAACCCACGCAACCACAGGGAGGACATGAGGACTCCGCACAGAAGGCACCCCAGCCGAGAATCGAACCGGAGAACCTCGTGCTGTGAGGTGGCAACGCTAACCGCTGCACCACTGTGGCCGCCCTTTACCCTGTTATCTAATACTAGCAGTATATTAGTCTGATACTATAAAATTAAATTGTCTCTAAGGATCTACATGCTAATTGTTTCATCGTTAATGTCATGTTATTATTTGTATTTTCCCAGTTATCATATATTAAAATCAATGTCCCTTTTTTGTATGGAGTTTTCTCCACAGGCCTCCACTAAAAAAGGCCACCTGCCCTGTCGGGTTTATTCTGATTAACAAATATCAAAATAAAAAAAAAAACAAAACAAAACAAACTTAACTGATGTCAAGAGGCAAAATGATTCACACACCTGTGGACTACAGAGTTAAGAAATATATAGACTTCTTATATATATATTATAAAATCACTGCATCTTTGAGTAAGATAGATGGGTTGCATTTAACATTTAGTAAGAAAGCACAAAAAAGCAACAAATTGTATTGCTTACTGTCGCTATAAAATGTAGAAAAACATGTGGTTAGCAATCAGTTGCCCCAACCCCTAGCAAGGGAAGTATCCACAATTAAAATATACATGATGTTAGTCCTAATTAAGGGTACAATCTACCTAAACAAACTGGAAACAGTGACAGTAAGTGTACACTGACCGATAAACATGCAATTATATGCAGAGAAAACTGTGCTCAAAAACACAATAATCAATCACACTGGTTTACAGTTCCCTATTAGTTAATGAGGAACCTATCTGCCAATTTCACAATTCATCCATTCGGGTTACTTCAATGTTCCTACTTTACTACTTAGCATGAAACAATCTTATACAGTCATGCCCTCTACACCACAAATCTGATTCTTATAAATGCTGTAACCCAATTGTGATGTGGTAGCACTACCTTCTATCACCTGCTGTCCTTAGTGACAATTAATGTTCAACATGACATCACTGGTGTTTATTATTAGGCTATCCTAAACAATACTCACAATATTCATAAATTAATAAAACAACCTAAAGCTGGTTGTACTATGCCGCACACAAATTCAAAAACACATTCACTAAGAATTCAAATGACAACTAAGATGCAAGAAAGACAGCAAATCTCAACAGCGGGTTTCTACTGTCCAAAAAAGGTTCTCAAAGACTGGATTACGTAGCAGATTAAGACCTGTGGAAGTGGACATCAAGGACGAGGAAGAAACCCACCACCACACTATGATTATAATTATGGCAGCCAATGGGGTGGAGTAACACCATAAACATATCACAAATGATGACCTTTTTTTACAAGCAGAATGAATTTGCAAGGAAAGCCATTACCAGATGTGGAACATCTTTTTGTGGCACACATATGGCCAGCTACAAATCAATACCCCCTTCCCCTTTATGTTCTTAATATCCAGATGGAACGGTACACAACATAATTCAAAGCATCAAATCTACTAAAGTCAGCTTTCAAAATGAAATATGAAAACAAATGTCTCCAGCACAATCAAAAAATAAACATGCACAAAATTAATGACCTAGTAATAACAGTACAAATAAAAATTAGCAGTAACTGTGACGGTCACTAAATGAAACAACTTAAATACTATTCAACATAATATTCTAATGTTGTACTATCAAAATGAGACTTTTAATAATAAAAACATGCAGTCATCTGTGACACAGACACAAAGCCCTAAATGCAGCCCCTACAAATGAGTTCAACAAGCAAGCCTTGAAACTGAAGGAACCAGCCAGGATGGATAATATGCTGCCAGCGGGCTCACCTGAGTTTGTTGGGCAGATATACACACCACAAAGTCACATGGGCTGTCACCTGGTGGTCAGCTGAGTGCTGCAATCTCAATGCAAAGGCAATCAAAGGAAGTAAGATACCTGCCACAGAGCATGTATGTATTCTGTTTTGGTACACACCTATTGAAACATGTGGCTAAACAGCCCCCAACACAATAAGCACTGCAACAGCTAATCCAAAGAGGAGAGGAGCAGGGCATACCAGAATCTAAAGTGCAGTGGATAACAGTATACCTCACAGTTCAACTCTACCCCTCCAACAAAATCAAATGGGCTAAAAGTGCAGAAAAGGAGCTTGACTGAAAGGGGCAACACAAAATAGAGATACAATGAATAATTAAAAAAAAAAAAAACAGAAGTCAACATTTTACTGTTTATATGCATAAAATTGAAGAGCTTGCTACTAACAGCACACAATAAAAAAAAACACCAAAGGAAAAAAGCAACAGTAGTCAATTTTAACACTACGATAAAAAAAGGAAAGGGAAAGGAATCATTAAGACATGACAACAAAAGAGTAAGGCTGAAGAAAGAATAGTGACAATATGTGACCGTGGTTATTAAACACCATCAGGCTACGCAGACACAGAACTTCCTGCAAAGCTACTGTGTACTCGCTCAGGGAAACAGCTGCAATGCAACTTAGTATCACATTCTTGGAAGTTGAAAAAACATTGGCAACAATGTAAATACAGTTTATAATTTAGCCAGCAATTAAGCTGAAAAAGTGCACAGTCAAGGCAACATACTAACATTACCTTAAAATAACATGGAGCAATGCCAACTATTCTCAGTTTGCGAGTTAAGCTGTTCATCCTAAAATGCTACTTTGTTCCATGTCCCAAAAATAAGTGTGACAGATCACAACAATGTAACTGAGTCTACAACAGAAAACTCTAAATCACATGTTGGGACATGCTAATCATTTAATTACTTTTTTTAATACCAAAAACAGACACTCAAAGGAAATGCTGAAAGTGAAAAGTAGCTAAAGTTTGCAGCTTAAAAGAAAACATTAACAGTGAAATGTTGGTGACTAATTAGCAAGTTAGCAAGTAAAAAAAAAAAAAAACAACACAACAGACAGATTTAAATCTATTCTAGAATTATCCACTATGGACATGTCCTCAGGCAGATACAAAACAGTGATGACTTGACAGTCAACTTACTGGTGCAGCTGACATTGTAAGTGATTTATGAACACAGTTTTCCTTACTACATACTACTACTGCTGCTGCTGGAGTTAGAGAGCAAGAGGCAATGAAACTGCACTGTTCAGTCTAATGAAACCTTGCCAGAATGAAACAGTGAGCCTGCGACATTTCCAGGCCTCAGTTATGCTTGTGCGGAAAGCAGATGGACACATCAGGTATAATGTTTACAAAAAAAGCCAAGCTAACAGTTTTAAACAGAAATGAAACAGTGACAAAGACAAATGAAACGGGCGTTCAAAGTTCCAGTAGTAAAGGCAAGGTAAAAAACCCCATGTTTATACTGCAACGAACAGCTTGGATGCAAGATCTCTAGAACATTACCAAAAAGAGGCAATTAAGAGTGAACTATGATCACAAAACAAAGTAGACAGTGAGAGCAACAAGAGAAGAAAGTAGTGGAATACAGGAAAACAAAATGGAAAAATTAGTCAAGGTATTAGCAAGATAATTAATTAATTTGTAAATAAATTAAAATCTGTAACATCTGTTACTAGATTACCGATCACTAGAGAGCCTAAGAACTGCTTATCAGGAATATCAACTTGGGAATAGTGCTTCGGTTTTGCTTATGGTGAGAGAAGGAGCAGAGGGACATTATTCCCCTGCCTTCCTAGAGATTACCAATCACTGGAAAGCCTGAAAATTGCTTGCCAGGAGCCATCTTGAGATTCATGCTACTTGTTTGCGTCTGGGTGAGAGAAGCAGATCACTGATTGGCCAGTGTGTATGGGACTTCAGTGAGTGGCTGATCGCAGTTTTAGTAAAAACATCTTCAGGGTCTCTTGTGCTACAAAATGAGTGTATGGTAGAGATTCAGCTATTGAACGCTGCTGGAGGCAAGACTCTCACATGAAGATACTACAAACAAACAAGCTGTCAGTGCTACACAACATCAGAGTAAATATATCACACACAGATCAGACCAAAAACAGACCTTCATATGCTAAGGCTCTCAAAAGTAACCTACCTAAACCACAAAGGTCTCCTAAATACTCCCTAATAACTTTTAACAACCTCACAACAGGGGCAGCACTCACCTTGAAATAGAGAGTCACAGTGACTCAGTTCAAAAGTGTACAAGACAAGCTTCCACACAACCAAATATGCTAATCATAGGTGACTTCTTTGCAAGGCACAGCAATGCAACACCCACCAGTCTGTGGAAGGAGGAAGGAGAGGATTATGGTCAGTTGCCCATCAGATTCAAGTTTTGACATCAGTTAGGCACACGAGTCCTTGCATAACATACATGAAGACACAGTCATAGTACAGATAGGTGTAAATGACTGATGTACCACCCTGGACAAAATGGAGAGATATATAATGAAGCTCTCAGAATTGCATATTCAAGGCAGGTATGAACTTAGCACAGAGCGATATTTTACCATTACCAGGAACGATGCCACTCTACAAACAAACAATGGACTTCAACAATTAGCTTAACTTCTGGTGTCATTCAAAGAGATAATATATATATATATATATATATATATATATATATATATATATATATATATATATATATATATATATACTAGCCTGGGAGGCGATGATAGATGCTCCTTACCGCTGTGCCAAGAAGGGACTGCAACTATCCTCCAAGGCTTTCCTATACTGGCTAAAACTTTGTTAGCCCCCATAATGCCTTTTTAGGCAATGCCAGTCCTCAAAAGCTTTAAACATAAAACAGAATCTGGATAACAAACATACTGCTCCTCAACATTAGAAGCCTTGACAAAAAATCTCCACTTTCTACAAGCATTCCTTACCCTGGAAGACATCAACAGATACACCATTACAAAGACCTGGTTAAAAACCTTTACAAGCATCCCATCAGTGCAGGCTTTCAAAGCCTACCAGACATTCAGGTACACAGCACTAAATGAAGGTACTAAAGGTGACAGTGTCTCCATATCTGTAACTTACCATTAACAAAACTCCCTTTTCACGTCGCTAATGAGAGGAACCTCCTCAACCCTTAACACCTACTTAGCTAGTACGGAGTCCCTATGCATTAAGCCACATAACATTCGCCTAAAGGACTTCAACTACCCCTCCATTACATCTTCCAACTTGTATATTGACAGATTTCTGGACTTCATCACTACAAACTCTCTCAACCAGTTATTTCGCACCTCAATCAGGGGGAATAAAGTTCTGGACTTGGTCCACACCAATATACGACACCTCTGCTGCCTAACAATTGTAACTCTTCCCTGATCAAATCTGATTTGAAATCAGTCACATTCTCATTAAAACAGAAGCATCCTCCAATGCCATGGTATTCAGAGATTATGCCAAGGCTAATCTATTGAAAATGAGTGATGACCTGCCTAAATTCAACATCCCTTCTCAACTTGATGACGCCAATGTTTATGCAGAATTCTTCACTGTGAATTCTATGCATATGTTAACAGTGGCACAGCTATATCTGCTCTGCTCCAAAGTAAATAATGCCAAATTCAAAAATAAACTATATTGAAACCCAAACAAAAACAGGCTCTACAATAAAAGAAAAAACTTACTTGTCTCTTTCGGCTTATCCCGGTTAGGGGGTCGCCACAGCGGAACTCCGGTCCACTAATGTTTGGTAGTGGATTTTTATGTGCCGAGTTACCAGGCCTGACACACAGCCTTCAACGAAGGCATGCCCATTCACGCATGCCTCCACACAGAAGACGTTCTAGCTGAGAATCGAACATGACAACATCTTGCTGCGAGGCGACAACGCTACCGCAGTACCACTACCGCAGGTACTACATATAAAAAATAAATGCAACTCTCAAAAAACAAAAGAAACTCTTAAACTTAACGGGGAACTCAGATCCCTGATCAAATCAACCAAAGTCATCGATAGGTACAAACTGCAACCCAGGAAAAAGGACAACCACAAAGCTGCCTTTAAATATGTTAGAAACTAAGAGCTAATAATAAATACCATCACATATTTAGACCCAGAGGACATAGCCAATCTACTACAGAATAAATATTCCTCCAACATAATTACCCTGTCCCTTCCTACACTCCTAGATGGTCTTTCTACATTTCCATCAAAGCAGGAAACATCAAATGACAGAACGTCATTCTGAAGCGGTTTAACATCCTCTTTGCCAAACACACAAAAGAATCGACAGCTTTGGAACATCAGCAAATGGGTAAAGAAGCACAAGCAGTAAGCCCCACCATAAGTAAATCTATAAAGAAAGTACAGTTGTGTAAACTTACCATAAATGTAGATGTTCGAGTGTAATCACTGTTGCAGTCATCATTTTTGGGTTATCTGCTTGCAGTAGCCCTCAGTTGGCTTGATTAACAAAGTCTTGGGTCCTGCGTCGGTTGCTGTCCCTTCTTCCATAACGCCAGGTTGTCAGGGGTATAAAACATGCAGCCAACACCATTACATCAATTTTTCTTGCCCCAGATGTCAGGTGCCCCCTTAATGGGAAGCAATTAAATCTATAAATATACAAGGTTATACCTTCAACAAAAAAGCAAATGCACCAAAAAGCTTTTGAAGATAGCAAAGGAAAGTAGAGGTATATGCAAAAAAAAAAGAAGGGGGCTGGAGGGAGGGTAACCAGGACTGCAACAGTGAATACCCTCAAACATCTACATTTATGGTAAGTGTACACAACTGTACTATGTTCTTCGTGTTTCACTTTTGCAGTCATCACTTTTGGGTAGATTCCCAAAGCTAAGGATGGTAGGAGGAATTTAAATAGAATTAGGACCAGCTAAAAGGCCCTGCAAGACTGCAGTGACAAAGCCAGCTCTGGATTTAGAGAAAATTGGCAGATGGTAATGCTTGGTGAAAGTATGTACAGAACTCCGGGTAACAGCTTCTAGGATGTCCCAGGTAGGGACACCTCTGAGAAAGGCTGCAGAGGTAGATGCAGCCCTGGCAGAGTGGAGTCTGATCCCCTGTGGGATAGGTTTTCCATGGTGTTTGTAGCAGAAATGAATGCAATGGCCTATCCATTTGGAAATGGTTTGCTTTGAAATAGCCTTCCCCTCTGCCCCTGCAGCAAATGCCACCGGCAGTTGATCAGATTTCCTTTGAGGTTTAGTTCTGTCCAAGTAGCATCTAAGTTGTCTGTGCATGTGCAGAATCTGTTCCCCTTTGTTCTGTGGATTAGGAAAGAAGGCTGGCAAATGTATGGACTGATTAAGGGCTACACTGGATAACACCTTGGGCATGAAGGAGGGAATGCTCCTGAGGGACACCCTGTCTGCATGAAAGATGATGAAAGGCTCCACTGCCATGAGGGCCTGTAATTCAGATACCTTTCTTGCTTAAGTGATTGCTAAAATGAAAGCGGTTTTCCAAGAAAGGAATTTTAAGTCTGCAGTGGCAGCTGCCTCAAAAGGAGGAAGGGTGAGCTTTTCCAATACAAAATTGAGGTCCCAGGATGGAGTTGCAGCTCTCCTGGGTGGTCGTAGATTTTTGGCCCCCCTGAGGAACTGCTTAAGTAGTGGACGAGAGAAGAGGGGTGGTTCTGTGTTATAATGAGCTGAGATGGCTGAGGCATGAATTTTGATGGAGGAGAAAGACAGGCCTTTATGAAGCATCTCAGTTAACTATTGTAAAATCTGAAGCAAATTGGGCACTATTGTGCTCATCCCTTGAGACTGGTTCCAGGCACAGAATCTTTTCCGTTTTTCAGTGTAAGACTTTCTGGTACTAGGCCTCCTTACCTCTAAAATGATATCTATCACTGGTTTACTGAGGGATGGTAAAGGAGAAATTATATAATTAGCCAGGCTGTTAGCTTCAGTGTTTGAAGTTGAGGGTGCAGAATTTGGTTCTCCTGCTGAGACAATAAAGTAGGAGTTTGAGGCAGGTGCCATGGGGCCCACAGTGACACACTGCGCAAGAGGGGGTACCCAGTGTTGGCGTGGCCAGTCTGGTGCAATCAAAATCATCCTTGGTTTGTCTTGTTTGATCTTTAATAGTACTTTTGGAGAGCAGAGGCAGAGGAGGAAAGGCATAAACTGTTAGGTTTTCCCAGCTGAAGGACAGAGCATCCATTTTCCAAGCTTGTTTGTGGGGAGTCCTTGTGCAGAATTCGTCTAAATTATAGTTTTGGGGGGAGGCAAACAGGTCTATATCTGGGCTCCCCCATTTGCTTGTCAACATGTTGAAAATCCTTGGTTCCCGTTTCCACTCGTGTGGGACCATGAGTTTTTTGCTTAGTTCGTCTGCCAGTGTATTTAGTTTTCCTGGCAGGAATTGAGCTTGTAAATGTACTTGAGAGCTCAGGGCTGTGTTCCACAATGCCATGGCTAGTCTGCAGAGGGGGTAAGAATGTGTACCTCCCCTGCTTGTTTATGTACTACATAACAGTGGTATTGTCCGTCTTTATCATTAATTGTCCTGGAAGAATGTGGTCCTTGAAGGCTGTCACAGCATTTTGTACAGCTAACATTTCTTTTTGACTGATATGCACGTGCATTTGACTTGGGTTCTATTTGCCCTGAATGCACTTCTCTGCCAGATGGGCCCCCCCATGCATAGTCTGATGCAAGCAAGGTATGACCGGAATCATTGCTTCTAGATCCTGTGAATGTTGACACCATAGGCTTTTGAGATACCATCACAGTTTCCTCATATGCAGCCTTGCATATGGAATTAGAAGAATGCAGAAGGCCACGAACCCCAAGGCTTGCAGTATTTGCCTTGCAGATAACTGGGGTTTTGTGGCCACTTGTTTGAAGTAGGTTGTCAAATGAATCTGTTTCTCTGGCATGAGCAAAGCCATCTGGGAAGTTGTATTCAAGCTTGCTCCCAGGAATATAATTTGTTGACAGGATACCAAGGTGTGATTTCTTTTCGTTTATGGTGTACCCCAGACAAGCCAGTACCCTTTGAACAAAGGCCAGATGATTCAAAAGTATGTCCTAGCTTTCTGCCTGAATTAGACAATCGTCCAGATATGGGTATATTTGAATATTTATTTGCCTGCAGAATGCAATGACTGGAGCTAGGCACTTTGTGAATACCCTGGGCGCAGTAGATAAGCCAAAGGGCAGTGCAGAGAAATGATAGTACATGTAGCCTGCTTTGAAGCATAGTTATTTTCTGCAAGACTCCCTGATAGGGATGTGCAGGTATGCTTCTTTTAAGTCTAGTGTTGCCAACCATGCATCTTTGCCTAGCATAGGAAGCAGCTGGTAAAGAGTCAGCATCTTGAATTTTGGAATCACCAGAAAGGTATTTAAAGTAGAAAGGTCCAGGATAGGACGCCATGTATTGCGTTTTCTGGGTACCAGGAAAAGTCTCAACTAGAACCCTTGTACCTTTTCTTCTTCTGGTACCAAATGAATAGCCCCCATGCTTAAGAGAGAGAGTACTTGATTTTGGGTCTCTGCCCACTGATTTGGGGGTAGATCTGGCCATCGGCTTGGTGTTGGTAAGGTGTGGAGGTGAAATCTGTATCCTTGGGACACTATATTTAAAACCCATTTGTCCTGGGTAATGAGATCCCAGTTTTTGGCCTGCAGATCAATCTTTCCGCCTAAAAGAGCAATCAGTTGGGAAGTGCTTGGAAGTTTTAGAAGCAAGTCATTGAGACTGTTTTCCATAGGGGGAGTCTTACTACTCCTTGATTTGTGGGCATAAACTCCCCACTGCTTAGTCTTGTGTGTCCCCTGGGACTGAAACTTTGGGTTTCTGCTATGTCTGGGTTTGGCTTGAGAAGACCTTGAAGAGGCTGGAAAGGACCAATTCTTAGAGGGCCAGTGCCTACTAAATCTAGAAGGTTGAACTTGTAAGAAATCTTTAACAGTTTGCATAGATTACTTCCTCAGCCTTGCTGCCAAACAGGCGGTCCCGACTTCAGGGAGCATCCAACAATTTAGCTTTAACATGATCAGGTAAAGATTGCTCCTTAAGCCAAGCATGCCTTCTGATCACAGAACCAGTGACAGCAGCCCTGCAAGAGGCCTCTAAAGAATCAAATCCACATTGCAAAATATGTTTTCCAACCTGTTCAGCAGAATGCATTGAATCCTGTAATTCTTTATTTTCCGCACTGTCAGGAATCATTTTCTGTTTAAGCACTCCAATAACATGTTGTTGATACTTTAACATATGAAACTGGCAGTTTAAAGCCCTACTGACCAAGGTTGCAGAAGTGTAAATCTTCTTACCCCATCTATCCAGAGCCCTGGAGTCTCTATCAGAAGGGGCAAGATTTTTAGCAGTAGAAGCCTTAATGCCCTGCGAAATAGTCTCTGGATCCGCAACAGGATTTTTAAAAATGAACTTGTGTGAATCAGCAACCCTGTAATATCTGTCAGGTTTTCTGGGAGCAGGAGGCAAATAATCAGGGGGCAAACTAGATTCCGAAAAGTCATCAACAACAATATTTAGTACAGGAGAAATAGCTAAAGGCCTATGCTGAGGCAGGAGAGTAAGAAATCCCTAAGCCTCTTTTTTTTTGAAACAGAAAAATCCTGGCTTTCCCAGTGGAAATGCACCCTTAGAGTATGTAAGGTTTCACCAAAAGAAAAATCCTCTGGAGGGGAAGCAGAGGGAATAGAGTCCTCTGCATCAGAATCCTCATAAGTAGATGAGGGCAAATCCAGATCATCAGAAGAATCAGAAAATTCAGAATCCTGGTCAGAAGATTCATAAACAACTTCAGTCCTATATCTCTCAGAAGGGGGAAGCTGGCTTCCCTTGATTAGAGTTATAAAATCTTCAGCCATTCTTATTTGTTTTTTAGGCTTAGAGGCCTGAGCATGCGGCCTGGGCATCAGTTTTTTAGGCATGGTTCAAGATTTAGGCCTAAAAGAAGAAGGAGGCGTCGGTTTAATATGCAAGTCCGTAGGCCTGAATACACCCTCAGAAGCCGGTGCCTGCACAGTGGCTCTGGACCCATCCAAGTTAGTGACATCCGCAGGTTCCATAGTTGAAGCATCTCGCGGCATACCGGACTCCGAATGGGTCTCAGTAGAGGCCTGCGAATCAGAAGTAGCAGGTATCAGGGTCTACAAAAGTGCATCACTGAGTACCGGCGAACTGGCGACTGGCTTAAAAGAAGCATCATTGGCAGTTTTGGATCTCGGCGGCCTGTCTCTGTCTTTATCCTTGTGTTTTTTTCAGAATTCCAGTAGTGGGATGGCTAACCAACGACATTTCTGGATAATTAAACGAAGAACCAAAATATTTAGAGGCGAAAATATACCGACAACAGATGGTGCGCTGATTAAATAAAGCACAAAAATGACAGAACGGTATATTGTGGTCAGGGCCTAGGCAAGGAATACAATACGAATGAAAATCTTTATGAGGTATTTGCTTTCCACAAGTAATGCAATTATTAACTTTTACTGCCATCGGTAAGGAGCGAGAAAAAGTTTCCCCAAAGGGGTACTTAGATTTAGTTGAACACTTCAGTTCTGAAACTCGAAAACGTAAATTTCAAGAGTCGGACGACCGGCACTTGGGTACTGCTTCTGCTTCGGGCACTGCACGGCAAGAAAGACTGACGTAATGGTGTCGGCTGCATGTTTTATACTCCTGACGACCTGACTTCATGGAAGAAGGTACAGCAACCAACGCAGGACCCAAAACATTGTTAATCAGGCCGACTGAGGGCTACTGCAAGCAGATAACCCAAAAGTGATGACTGCAACAGTGAGACACGAAGAAAGTACAGTTGTGTACACTTACCATAAATGTAGATGTTCGAGTGTCTTCACTGTTGCAGTCATGACTGTAGGGTTCTCCCTTGCCGGCAGGCAGTCCTCGGTCGGCCAGAATCCCAAAGTCTGGGTCCGGCGTCGGCTGTTCAGTCATGCTCCCTGACGTCAGAGCGCTAGGAGTACAAAGCTGACAGCCGACGCCATGTTCTCCAGTTTTTCTTGCTCCAGATGTCAGGTACTCCAAAATGATTAAGATCCCATACCCTTTGCAAATACACCTCAAAAGAAGGGTGAAGAAGGGAACCACACAAAAGGAAAAATAAGAGGGGACAGGAGGGAGGGAAACCCAGACTGCAACAGTGAAGACACTCGAACATCTACATTTATGGTAAGTGTACACAACTGTACTATGTTCATCATGTTTCACTGTTGCAGTCATGACTGTAGGGCTGAATCCCAAAGCAGAATAAAAGGGAGGTGGTCATAAAGAAGAGGGGGCGGCTAAAAGGCCCTGCAAGACAGCAGAAGCAAAGCCTGCCCTAGACTTAGAGTAAAGAGGTAGATTGTAGTGCTTGGAAAAAGTATGCACTGAACTCCAAGTTGCAGCTTCCAAAATGTCTTTGGTAGGAACTCCTCTGAGGAAGGCAGCTGAAGTGGCAGCAGCTCTGGTAGAGTGAGTCCTTATACTCCCTGGGATTTGCTTTCCATGATGTGAATAACAAAATCTGATTCCATGAGCAATCCATTTAGAAATGGTCCGTTTTGAAATAGCTTTACCTTGGGAACTTGAAGCATAAGAAACAAACAATTGCGCTGACTTCCTGATGTCCTTGGTTCTGTCCAGGTAAAAACGTAGTTGTCTGTGTACATCCAAGGAATGCAAGATCCTTTCCCCCCTATTTTGAGGACTGGGGAAAAAAGTTGGCAATTGCATAGTTTGATTTAAAGCCACTTTGGAAACCACCTTAGGCATGAAAGAAGGATTAGTCCTTAAAGACGCTCTGTCTTGATGAAAAATAATATAAGGTTCCACAGCCATGGGAGCTGGCAACTCCGAAACTCTCCTGGCAGAGGTCAGAGCTAACAGAATGGCGGTCTTCCAAGATAAAAACTTGATGTCAGAAGTGCCAGCAGGCTCAAAATGAGGTAAGGTGAGTTCTTCCAAAACACAGTTCAGATCCCAAGCAGGAATGGGAGGAGATCTAGGGGGCCTTAAGTTCTTAGCTCCTCTGAGAAACTGTCTCATGAGCTGATGGGAAAAGATAGGAGGATCTGTATTATAATGAGCAGAAATAGCAGAAGCATGGATCTTTATGGAAGAGAGAGAGAGACCCTTATGTAAGAGGTCTGTCAGGTAAAGTAAAATCAGAGGAATGTTAGGAATAAGAGGATCTGAATCCTGAACCTGCATCAAGGTGCAAAATCTTTTCCATTTCCCTGCATAAGATTTTCTAGTGCTAGGACGCCTGGCTTCTAAAATGACATCCGTAACCTGCTTGGGTAGGAGAGAATGAATCAAGGCCCTGGATTAACCAGGCCGCCAGGCTGAGAGTTTTGACATGGGATTGCAGAACCTGACCCTGGTGCTGGGACAGAAGTTTCGGAGTCTGTGGTAATACGCAAGGGGGCTCCAGACAAAGGTTTTTCAGAATTGGGTACCAAAATTGTCGAGGCCAATTTGGGGCCAGCAAAATTATCATTTTGGGATTGTCCTGTTTGATCTTTAATAACACCCGTGGAAGAAGAGGTAGAGGCGGGAAGGCATACCCTGAGAGGTTTCTCCAACTGAATGATAGTGCATCCACTTTCCAAGCTAGTTTGTGGAAAGTCCTGGTGCAAAAAATCTGTATCTGTAGTTGATGATCGAGATGGGATGCAAAGAGGTCTATGTGAGGACATCCCCAGACTGCTGTAATCATCCTGAAAATTTCAGTGTCCAGCATCCATTCGTGTGGATCCGACAGGTTTCTGCTCAGACTGTCTGCCAGGAAGTTTTGCTTCCCAGGTAGAAATTGAGCTTGAAGGTCCAGTTTGCAAGCTAGAGCTGTGTTCCATAGATTCATGGCTAGTCTGCAAAGGGGATAGGAATGAGATCCCCCTTGCTTGTTTATGTACCACATAAAATACAGTTTTGTACATACCATAAATGTAGATGTCCGATAGACATGCAACTGCAGTCATAACATATGGGTTGTCCTGCCTCAGGCAGCCCTCGGTCGGCCGGATTCCAAAGTCTGGGTCCGACGTCGGCTGATGTCGCATTTCTCTCCGACGTCAGAGCGGCTGGAGTACATAAGCATCAGCCGATGCCATTTTCTTCAGTGTTTCTTGCCCCAGATGCCAGGTGCCCTCCAAGGAAGGCTGTAATCAAATTTGGAAGACAAAAACAGGATTCCAGACAAATAAATGAGCAATAAAACAAATACACCATAACAGATATCCCCAGCTATGAGAAACAGGGATAGGAATGGACCCTAGGCATAGAGGGGTATGGAGGGAGCGAAAGTGCGACTGCAGTTGCATGTCTATCGGACATCTACATTTATGGTAGGTACAAAACTGTACTATGTCCTTCAAGAATGCAACTGCAGTCATAACATATGGGTAGAATACCATAGCTTAGCTGGGGGAGGAGGAATGCTCTAGGAAAAAGATGGTGTGGCAATCAAACCCTGCTGGACTGCCGAAGCAAAGCCTGCTCTGGATCTGGAGTATAGAGGGAGATTGTAGTGTTTGGAGAATGTATGCACGGAGCTCCATGTAGCAGCTTCTAGAATGTCCTTAGTAGGCACCCTCTTAAGAATGCTGTAGAGGTGGCTGTAGCTCTGGTGGAATGTGGTCTGACATTGGCTGGAACAGTCTTTCCATGAAAGGAATAACAGAATCTGATGCAATGTCCAATCCATTTTGAAATAGTCTGTTTTGAAATTGCTTTTCCTTGGACTGCAGGGGCGTAAGCTACAAAAAGTTGTTCAGACTTCCTACTGGCCTTGGTTCTGTCCAGGTAGTATCGAAGTTGTCTGTGAATGTCCAAGGTATGTAACAGTCTTTCCCCCTTATTTTCAGGATTGGGGAAGAAAGCAGGCAGATGAATAGCTTGATTTAAAGAAACCCTAGATACCACCTTTGGCATAAAAGTAGGGTTGGTCCTTAATGAAACCCTGTCTCTGTGAAAAATTATGAACGGTGGTATTGCCATTAGGGCCTGTAGTTCCGAAACCCTTCTTGCTGAGGTAATTGCCAACAGGAAAGCTGTTTTCCATGATAGAAATTGGAGGTCAACTGAAGCTGCTGGCTCAAATGGAGGTAGAGTCAGTTTTTCTAGGACAAAATTGAGGTCCCAGGCTGGCACTGGGGCCTTTCTTGGTGGCTTGATGTTCTTGATTCCCCTGAGGAATTGCCTTAGCAAAGGGTGTGAAAAGACAGGAGGATCAGTGTTATATCTAGCTGAAACAGCTGATGCGTGTATCTTTATGGAAGAATATGAGAGGCCGTTGTTTAGCATATCTGCCAAATATTCCAAGATGAGTGGGATGTTCAACAATGATACATCATGTCCCTTGCTGGTATTCCAATTGCTGAATCTCTTCCATTTTGCTAAGTAAACCTTTCTGGTGGAAGGTTTTCGAGCCTCTGTTAGTATCCGCTGAACTTCCTTGGAGAGAGATAGGCTGAGGTTATTTATGGGATCTCCCAGGCTGTTAGCTGCAGTGTCTGAAGGTTTGGATGCACTGTTTTGAAATTGTGTTGAGTCAAAAGTAGAGGCCATTGGGGAAGGGCCCACCTCCTGGTGTGACATATGCTCCGTAGTAGTGGGTACCAGAGTTGTCTTGGCCAGTCTGGAGCTATTATGATTCCCTTGGGTCTCTCTGCTTTGATCTTTAGTAATACTGAGGTCATCAGTGGCAGAGGTGGGAATGCATAGATTGTTAGGAAGTTCCAGTTGAATGAGAGAGCATCTATCTTCCAAGCTTTTGGATGGTATGTCCTTGTGCAGAATTTTTGTAGATGATGGTTGAGGTGAGAGGCAAATAGGTCTACTTCTTAGGTTCATAGGTTCATACTAGGCTATCTGCCCGAGGGCATTTACAAGCCTAGCCCATAGTTTTGTGGCTTACGCCACCCCTTTAGTATGGGGAACTATACCCATTATTTTTCTGTGCCTCTGTCGAGCAGTGACACTGAGGTAATCCCTGGGGTATATCTGCGATCTCCCATCCATTGGTCAAGATTTCTCTTGAACAAGGCCAGCGAGGTGCTCTGCCTCACATATACCAGGATTTTATTCCACAGCATAGGGAGCCTTTGGGTGATGAATCTATCCCTCCAGCACGTCCTATTAATAGCCGTGTCGAGGTTTAAGTCTCTCGCCCTTGTGGCTCTGATGGATCTAGATTTTTTGAGGTGAAGCATATTCATCAAATCTGGGTTTGACATGGCCTTGTATGTTAGGCAAAGGTCACCTCTGAGCAAGCGGTAAGCGACTGAATAGAGCTGGAGTTCTTTCAGTCGGGCAGCATAGGACAGATGTTTGAGACCCTTTATCCTTTTGGTGAGGAACTTTTGTGGCCTCTCCAGCTGCTGCAAGTGTCGGGTCAAAGGGATGTTTCTTTCATACACACTTACCCCCCTTCACACACACTTGCCACCTGCTGGATTCAAACCCCTACCTAACTATGTTATGACACTAGAGACGGACGCATTAGCACGGCGCGCTATTCGGATTACTGGCCTGCCCCATGTCGAAGTGAGTTGTGTGAAGATCTTCGGATGTAACCTCCACTCGTGTTGATCTGTGAAATTCCTGCTTAGGCTGTCCGCCAACACATTGTCTTTGCCTGGAACAAACTGGGATTGTAACTGGATGTTTAGGCTCAGTGATTTTTCCCAAAGATGCATTGTCAGTCTGCAAAGGGGGTAAGAGTGGGCGCCCCCTTGCTTGTTTATATACCACATCAGAGTGGTGTTGTCTGTCCGTATCAGTAAATGGCCTTGCTGAAGTTGTTGTTGAAAGGCCTCGATGGCATGCATTACTGCCAGCATTTCCTTTTGGTTTATATGCAGATGTGTTTCCTTTGGAGACCATTGTCCTTGTATACACCTGCCTTCCATGTGCGCCCCCCATCCAAGGTCTGAGGCATCTGTGGTCATGGTCTGTGTTATCTGTGGTTTTTTGAATGACATACCTGTGTTTGCCTGGCTCACCGAGGCCCACCATAGGAATTCCTTTTGTAGGCATGGAATGAGCGGTATGGTTGTCTCCAAGTTGTTGCTGTGCTGAGACCAAATGCTTTTTAGGTACCATTGCAGCTTTCTCATGTGCAGTCTTGCTAATGGAACCAGAAGAATGCAGGATGCCATGTAACCCAGGGCCTGTAGGAATCTCCTTGCAGTCATCTGGGTGAGTTTTGCTAAACCTTTGAAGTAATGAGTTAACTTCTCTTGCTTGTCTTCTGTCAGGTAAGCCATTTGAGAGGCTGTGTCTAATTTGGCTCCTAAGAAGATTATTTGCTGGGATGGCTGCAGTCTTGACTTTTGGAAGTTGACTGTGTATCCCAGAGCTTGAAGTAATCGTATGACATAGTCCAAGTTTTTTGTCAACATCAATTTGTCGTCCGCTTGTATGAGGCAGTCGTCCAGGTATGGGTAAATTTGTATCCCCTGGAGCCTGCAGTGAGCAATTACTGAAGCCAGGCATTCTGTAAATACTCTGGGCGCAGCAGATAAGCCAAAAGGCAATGCTGAGAATTGATAATGCTCTGGTCCTGCAAGAAATCTGAGGTATCTTCTGCAGCTGTGTCTGATAGGGACATGCAGGTATGCCTCCTTGAGGTCCAGAGTAATCAGCCAAGACCCCTTGCCCAGCATGGGAAGGAGTTGCTGTAGAGTCAGCATTTTGAACTTTGGTACTATGAGAAAGGTGTTTAATGCGGACAAATCCAGTACTGGTCTCCATTGAGATTCTTTTCTTGGAACAAGGAACAGTCTTGAGTAGAACCCCTGGCCTTGTTCTTGTTGTGGAACTCTTTCTATTGCTTTCATCGGAGTCAGCTGAGAGATTTGCTTGATAGCCTCTGCCCTCTGGTTTTGTGGTAGGTTTGGCATGCCTTGTTTTCTTGGCAAGGTATGAAAATGGAACCTGTAGCCTCGGTCTATAATGTCCAAAATCCATTTGTCCTTTGTCAGTTTGTGCCAATTTTCTGCAAACAGAGATAATTTCCCGCCCAAGGGAGCTTCTATTTGTTCCCTGGTAGGCGGTAGTAGAGGAAAGTCATTGAGATTGTGGCTGTGGGGCAGGAGAAACCCCTGGGTCGCTTCTTTGGTTTCCTGGCTGCCATTGTCGTCCCCTGTAAGGACCTCTGTATTGGCCTCTTCCTCGGCCATGTCTGTTTTTACCCCTTTGAAACTTTTCTGGATTAGGAAAGGACCAGTTTTTTGAAGGCCAATTCCTACTGAATCTGGGGGGTTGAACCTGGAGGAAATCTTTCACCGTCTGAAGTGATTTTGCTTTTTCCTCGATGGTCTTTAACACATTCTTAGCATTAGCACCAAAAAGCTTGTTCTTTTCCAAAGGTGCATCCAGAAGTTTTGCCTTTACATGATCTGGTAGAGGTTGATCTTTTAACCATGCATGTCTACGAATGACTGCCCCTGTCATAGCTGCCCTACATGAAGCTTCCAGTGCATCATACCCACACTGTAGGAAGTGATTGCTTACTTGCTGAGTATTATGTACAGCTTCCTGCAAAGCCTTCCTGTCTAAAGGATCAGGAGTGGCCAATGTTTTTTGTAAATCTTCTAACAGGAAATCCTGATATTGTAACATATGAGAAAGGCAATTCAAAGCTCTCAGATAAGGTAGTGGATGTGTAGACCTTTTTGCCCCATCTCTCTAATGACCTAGCTTCCCTGTTGGAGGGCAAGGGATTTTTAGAGGTGGAAGCAGAAACTCCTTTAGGCCCCTGTGAAATAGTTTCCAAATCAGCAGTATGGGCCCTGAATAAATGGGAATGTGTTTCTGGAACCCTGTAATACCTGTCTGGCTTGGCTGGAGCAGGAGGAAGAGAGTCAGGGGTAACACTAGAGTCAGAATATAAATCATCCAAAACATCAAGTACAGGAGGAATAGCTTAAGGGCCTGTGCTGGGGCTTCTTAAGGAAAGTCCGAAGGCGTTTTCTGGAATCAGAATATTCCTGGCCTTGCCACTTGAAATGTTCCCTCATGGTATGCAGAACTTCCCCAAAAGAAATATCCTCAGGAGGGGAGGCCGAGGGGATGGAATCCTCTGCATCAGAGTCCTCGTAGGTCTGGAAGAGCTCTTCCTGGCTATCAGAGTGGACAGAGCCCTCAGAATCTTCATCTGACGGAGTAGGGTCAGAGGGTTCAACCCGGGGCCTTTTATCAGAAGGAGGCTGTGATCCTCTCTCAGGATGGGCCTGTGAACTTCTAATCATAGAAATTAAATCAGCAGCCATAGACATAATTTGTGTCTCTGGAGTAGGCTGAGGTAAGGTTTTAGTAGTAAGATGTTTTGTTTTGCTGGCTGCCTTAGCCCTAGTGTAGGCCTTAATAGACATGGCCATAGGAGGCCTGGCAGCTCCACGTGCAGGAGTGACCTTGTCTACAGCAATGGTCTCGGGCATTTCCTCTGTTTCGGTATCCGGAGGAAAATCAATAACTGGCGGAGTGATATCCGGAATCGGAGTCGTCGGTAATGCGGTGTCTTTGGTTCAGAGCGGTGGAGAGACTGTCTCAGAGGGAACCGGAGCACGCGCGGTAGGTTTTGGCATGGAGTCAGTGGTAGACGGGGGCCCGAGGATGTCGGTCCCGGTCTTTTCGTTTCTTGGGAGTTTGCGATGTCGGAAGATCCGACGGCATTGTGTAAGCAAATTTTTCGCCGAAAAAAATCTTCAGCGAACTCCGTCCGGCGCCTGAGAGTGCGCTTGTTGAAGCGAGCACAGGCGACACCGGCCGAGACGTCGTGGTCTGGGCCAAGGCAAGGAAGACAGTAAGAGTGGAAATCCTTATGAGGTATTTGTTTACCACAAGAAAGACAATTGTTAACTTTTTCAGTAATTTCTGACATTGGCTGAGGCAAGAAAAGGTCCCCAACGGGGTGCTTAGCTTTTTTGATAACTTCGGAATCGAAGAATACAGGAGCTGACCGACCGGCACTTGCGAACTGCTTCTGCTTCGGGCACCGCGTGGCAAGAAAGACTGAAGAAAATGGTGTCGGCTGATGCTTATGTACTCCAGCCGCTCTGACGTCGGAGAGAAATGCGACATCAGCCGACGTCGGACCCAGACTTTGGAATCCGGCCGACCGAGGGCTGCCTGAGGCAGGACAACCCATATGTTATGACTGCAGTTGCATTCTTGAAGGACATCTGTGGTGTTGTCTGTCCGTATTAGTAGCTGTCCTGGTTGTAGAAGATTTCTGAAGGCCAATAGAGCGTTCTGTACGGCTAACATTTCCTTTAAATTGATATGCAGGAGCTTCTGATCCTTTGTCCAAAGGCCCTGCAGACAGTTGCCCTGAAAATGGGCTCCCCATGCATAATCTGAAGCGTCTGTGGTTAGTATCGGAGTGGCTGGAGGCAGACTGAAGGGTTTTCCTATGTTTAGAGTACATGCCTTGGACCACCAAAGGAATTCCTTTTGGAGACAAGGCAGGACAGTGATCTGTATGTCTAAACTGTGGCAATGCTGAGACCATACACTTTTTAGGTACCACTGAATTTTCCTCATATGTAGTCTTGCATGTGGTATGAGAAGGATGCAGGAGGCCATGTAACCCAAAGCCTGCAGGAATTTCCTTGCAGAAAGCTGAGTTAAAGTTGCCAAGGTTTTGAAAGTTGAAGCCAACTGTAATTGTTTTTTGAATGTCAGAAATGCCATCTGAGTTGTGGTGTTTAGAAGAGCACCCAGAAAAGTTATCTGTTGTGAGGGTGTCAAATTTGACTTGTTTATGTTTACAGAGAATCCCAGGAACTTGAGAAGGTTCTGAACAAATTCTAGATGCTGGAGTAAGACATCCTTGCTGTCTGCCTGAATTAGACAATCATCCAGATAAGGGTAAATTTGAATTCCCTTGAGTCTGCAATAAGCTACTACTGGAGCCAAGCATTTGGGGAAGACCCTGAGCGCAGTAGACATCCAAAGGGCAGCGCAGAGAATTGATAGTGCCTCGATCTGGCCCTGAACCAGCAGTATTTTCTGCATTCCTGCCTGATGGGAATGTGTAAATATGCCTCCTTTAAATCCAAAGTTACCATCCATGCATTTCTGGTCAACATTGGAAGTAGCTGCTGTAGAGTAAGCATCTTGAATTTTGGTATCTCGAGAAAAGTGTTCAAAACTGACAGGTCCAGAATGGGTCTCCATGAGTTTTGCTTTCTGGGGACTAGAAAGAGCCTCGAGTAAAAACCTTGTCCCATCTCTGAAA
Source organism: Protopterus annectens (assembly GCF_019279795.1). Classification (NCBI taxonomy): domain Eukaryota; kingdom Metazoa; phylum Chordata; order Ceratodontiformes; family Protopteridae; genus Protopterus; species Protopterus annectens. The sequence goes on along the minus strand of NC_056739.1, from coordinate 1,395,765,949 downwards.
GTGGAACCAGTTCTATGGCTTTCATAGCCAAGAGAGCCTCCACCTGGTTTAAGGCCTCTAACCATTGGTGTTTTGGAAGATTCGGCCATCCGCTTGGTCTTGGTAGGGTATGAAAATGGAATTTGTAACCTCTTGAAACCACATCCTGAACCCACTTGTCTTGGGTTATACGAGTCCAATTTAGGTGAAAAAGAGATAGTTTTCCTCCGAGTGGGGCTTCCAGGCAAGAAGTTCCTGCAGCCCAACAGAGGGAGTCATTGAGCCTGTTTTCTATGAGCTTGCGACCTGTCCTCTCCTCCCCTAGGGGTGGAAGCAGTCCACTGTCTTGGTCTATAAGAGGCTTGCGTTTGAGGCCTTCCTCGGGAGCATCTGTATCTACCCCTCTGAGGCCTGTCTGAATTGGGAAAGGACCAATTTTTTGTAGGCCAATTCCTACTAAATCTGGGTGGCTGTACTTGTAAGAAATCATTAACCGTTTGCATGGATTTTGCCTTGTCCTCCATCTTCTTTATCACCTCTTCAGCCTTAGGTCCAAACAAAACATTATGCTCGACAGGAGCATCCAATAACTTAGCTTTTACTTGATCTGGCAAGTTTTGTTCCTTTAACCAAGCATGCCTTCTAATGACCGTACCAGAGGCAGCAGCCCTACAAGAAGCCTCCAAGGCATAAAATCCACAGTGTAAACCATGCTTCCCAACTTGTTCAGTGGCATGCATTAAGTCATGTAATTCCTTATCATCTGCACAGGCAGAAATGGAAGTTAGCTTTTGCTTCAAAACAGACAGAAGAAATTGCTGGTATTTCAGCATATGAAATTGACAGTTTAAAGCCCTAATAGATAAAGTAGCAGAAGTGTACACTTTTTTGCCCCATCTTTCTAAAGATCTGGAATTCTTCTCAGTGGGAATGGGGGTTTTAGCAGTAGCGGCCTTAACCCCCTTAGGACCCTGAGAAATGGTTTCAGGATCAACAGTAGGCTTCTTGTACAAAAACTGGTGGGAATCAGGAACCCTATAATATCTGTCTGGCTTAGCAGGAGCTGGAGAAAGAGAGTCCGGAGTTAAGTTAGCCTCCGAAAAGGCATCATCCACAATATCCAAAATAGGAGGGATAGCCAGGGGTCTAATGTTGGGGAAGAAGAAGAAAATCCCTAAGTCTTTTCTTAGATTCTGAGTACTCCTGTCCTTCCCAGTGAAAATGTTCCCTCATTTCATGTAAAGTTTCCCCAAATGAAAAATCCTCAGGGGGAGAAGCTGAAGGAATGGATTCCTCAGCATCAGAATCCTCATAAGGAGGGAAAGCATATTCCAGATCAGAAGAAGAAACTGAAGAAACAGAAGCCTGATCAGAGTAGTCATAATACACTTCCTGCCTTGGCCTTTTGTCTGGAGGGGGATGTGAACCCCTAATCATAGTAAGCAAGTCCTCCGCCATCTTAAGTAACTGTTTTTGAGACTTGGGTGCCAGATCAGAAGAGGCCTGAGCTGTAGTCTTTGATTTGGAAGGAGTCTTTGCCTTTATTAGAAGCTGAGTAGGCCTGAAAACCCCTTCGGAAGCCGGTACCTGCACAGCGGCTCCGGACCCATCCGAAGGAGCATTGTCCGAAGGTCCTGCAACAGAAATATTCAAAGGCCTAGTTGGCTCCTCGTGGGAGTCCGTTTCGGCCATCGGTTCCAAAATGGCCGACGACAGGGCTGCAAAAGCGCCTCACTGACGACGGCCGAACCTGAAGATGGCTCTGCTTGTACAATATCATCCGATTTGGACCTCGGAGGCCTGTCTTTATCCTTGCATCGTTTGTGAACTCCGGTAGCCGGAACCGAATCCGACGACATTTTGTAATTAAAGCGCCTACCGAAGTAATGAAATGCAAAATCGTACCTTTGTTTAACCGTACGTTGATTGAATCTAGCACAAAACTGACAACTAGCAACGTCGTGGTCAGGGCCTAAGCAAGGAATACAGTAAGAATGAAAATCCTTATGAGGTATTTGCTTCCCACATGAAATACAATTATTAACTTTTTCTGACATCGGACTGGAGCAAGAAAAAAAGTTTCCCCAACGGGGTACTTAGCTTTGAATAGCAGAAGAAAGTCTTCGGAATGAAGTACGTTTAGCAAAAAATTGTCAGGAGTCAGCCGACCGGCAAATGCGAACTGCTATCACCGCACGGCAAGAAAGACTGGAGAACATTGTGTCAGCTGTCAGCTTTGTACTCCTGACACTCTGACGTCAGGGAGCATGGCTGAACAGCCGACGCCGGACCCAGACTTTGGGTTTCTGGCCGACCAAGGACTGCCTGCCGGCAAGGGAGAACCCTACAGTCATGACTGCAACAGTGAAACACGATGAACATCAATGTAACATTGATGCCTACCTCCCACACCACTGTCCAAATACCTAATTAAATAAATAAATAATAAGAAAGGGACAAGTAGGAACTAGGTACTAACTAGGGACCAAGTCTGACTTTGCAGAACCAATCATAATACAGAATGCCTTTGGGTGTATGACAAGAGGAAGGTAGGGAGAACAGAATCACCAATACCTTAAGCTCCTAAGCTACAGCACTAACCACCTGACCAGGGGTGGGCAATTAATTTTCCCAAGGGGACACATGAGAAACTGGAACTGTTCTGAAGGGCCAGATCAATAATGCACCCCTCGCACCCACCCATAACCTCACACATTTACTCCCTTCTCCCGCCTTTTTCCTTTCCTGTCAGCAGCCCCCTTCTCCAGCCATTAGAGTGTCCCACTACTTGGGGTATTTCTCTCCAGTTACCATAAACACTGTTCAAACCTGTCAATGTGCATACTGCTTTCTTATTTACTTCTGCAATTTATTTAATTTATTTATTTACTGAGAAATTACAACTGGACATAGGTCCTTTTTCAGTGGAGTCCCAGGGAGAAAATCTCCACAGAACAATAAAGAGCAGCAGAGTACACGAAGAACAACTAACTGAATCTACACACAATAGCAAATAATACATACTTCAGCAAACATTAGATATACATACAATGTGAAACATAGTAATGAACAGATATACCAATATCTTGCTAGAGGCTAGGAATAAAGGTAGGATGTATATACAGGTAGTATTAAGCTCAAACAGATACTGTTCTAAACTCATAAACCTAAATCTTATATACAAATATTGCACTAAACTCAAGCAGACAAAGCAGAAGCTCCACACAAAGGTGTAACAAGCTAGAAGGGCTAATGGGACGAAAGGGGAATATAGAGGAGTAAGAGAGGAGACTGAATGAGTAGTATATGTGGTAGTGAGAGGAAGCTAGATGCAAGTCAGTTGGATATGTATTTGGAGTTGAGATGAAGTGAGGTAGTTAAGCATGTTGTACCAGGTCTGAGAGACTGAGTGAGGTGGGTAAAGGGTGAGCCATGATTACAGATATTGAAATAAAATAGCACAATCACTAATAGCCATTTGCTAAACAAACAATAAGGTCTTGCAATGAAAACAGACTTTAGCATGAGCAGTAAACTTCTCTGCCCTTGAAACTCACATTCATTGAAAAACCTACATTAAAAGAAAATGCATCTGGCCAGTTGATTAAGTTTACCTTTGGGCAGTTTTCAAACCATATGCTCCTTGCATACATTTTTAGGGCCAGGTATACATGTATGTGTTCTTTGATTCACCTTCCTGATTGTACTAAATTATATTCCAGCACCACTTGTTCGAACGTGTTGTAAATTTGTAGTTTTGAACATTCCTCAGAGTAAGCAATGAAACAAAATGTATGAACCCATAATGACAAAACTACCTGTTTCAGAAAATTTCAACCATAAAAGGTCACTCAGATATCTGTCATTACAATCCACCAATATCAGTTAATAAGCCCAATCTCTACAGAAGTAAAACTCATCTGAATAATTCCACAATAAAGAGATCTAACTAATGAGGTTGCTACTGGCAAACAACTTTACATTTCAGTGTTTCATCTACAAATTCTGCGGCTGCTGCCCTTGAAGAATGAATTGCTTATGTAACATTAAAAAAAACTGATAAACTGGTAAAACTGCAATAGGGAATGACGAACAGACAAGTTCATAGTTACTAGGCATCTCACAAAGGAGGACATACTCGGGAGTGCAGAACTCCTCTCTCCCTTAAAATGCACCAAATAATCAGCAATTGAAAGGGCACTGCAATACCAGAACTCCATCTATTCTATAAAGCCTAAAATAATAGGGATACAATGGCCTAAAAATAGGGATTGAGTTTAAATACTGCTCTTTTAAACTGGGAAAGTTGCTCCAACAGGATTTGTGCTGGCATCCATTTTCTGAAGGCTATGAAGTCTGAAATTCATATACGTCATTATTTAATGACTTTAGTCCTCCATGAATTGCTAGAAAACTACACATTTTATGAGAGACAGACCAAAACTATGAGGCTAAATCTGGACAGTTGAAAGGTATGTTAAAAACACGCGCGCACCCCCCCCCCCCACTCTCTCACACAGCAAAGAATGGCTAGTTTAAATTTTACACACACACACACACACACACACACACACACACACACACCTTTTCTCTCATACAGGAACACAACACATTTTATCCCTCATACGAACAGAACGGCCAGTTTAAATTATACACACAAAAACACACATTCTCTCCTTTTGCTTACACACGCTTTCTCTCTCATACAGAATGGAACCGCTAGTTTAAATTATATACACACATACATACATACACACACACATGAACAGAACGGCTAGTTTAAATTACACACACAAACAGAAATGGAAAGGCTAATTTAAAATGCATACACACATACTCTCTCTGTAATTTAAAATACTTAGACACACAAACACACACTTTCTCTCGTTTAACTCACACACACATACAGAAACACACCGTTTCTCTTATGGAATGCCTTATTTAAATTCTGCGCACAAGTGTAGAATGCGTTTACTTCTGCGGTGGTATGCGTTCGGCGCACACATGGCACTCCTTAAAGGAGAAGATGCTGCCACCGTGGTATAAGAAGTTATTTTTTTAAATATATTATTAAAATAAATGTTTAAGCCCCCTGTGGATCTGGCTCTGTGGGCCAGTCAAGGACAGCCAAAGGGCCGGATGTGGCCTGGGAGGGGGGGCCATACAATGCCCATGGTCAGCATTAGACCAACAAGCAGCTGCTCTACAGCGTTATCTGCAACCATGCTTCATAATCTACTACAAAAAGTGCTCCATGACACCACCTAGTGTCAATAACTATCTGTTTTGATATTATGAAGCCGCCAATTTTTTGCTTGTTCAGCAAAGAGTATATTAGACAGCTTCAAAATGACATTCTGTAGTTCAAGGTTTTCTGCTTCGATGGAAATGTAGGAAACCTCAAGATCTTATACCCACATTTACAGCCCCCACCGATCTTCCACAAACAAGGACCAGTCAAAGCCCCTACACAGGCTACCAAATATTTGCTTCCAAACAGGCTTTGTACCATAAAAATGGAGAACAGGAACCATTATCCCCTTGCATAAATGTGAGGCATCAATGGACAAGGGAAATTATAGACCCATAAGTCTGACCAGACTTGTCTTATAAGGCTACGGAGATGATCATTATGGAATTAATAAATAAGGACATGGGCAACCTAGAAACACTCGACTCAAGCCAGTTCGGATTTGTTAAGAGCAGATCCTGCCTAGTTAACGTAGTTGACTTCTTCGCGAAGGTTACTGAAGCATTGGATGAGAGTAAATCAATATATACTGAACATCTGCACATACAGACCTTACAGAGGAGTTCTAAACCATACCACAAACAGTTATCATACACAAACTATTCCAGCAAAATGTTAATCCTTATGCAACTCATTGGATAGCTAACTGGAACACAAGTAGAATCCAGGAAATTAAGGTGGTTTGCTTTACCTCTTTCAAAATTCCTGCCACAAGTGGTGTACTCCAGGGATAAATTCCTTGGGCCACTCCTCTTTGGCATTTACTTATCAGAGATCAAAACTACACTTAATGGTTTATGGCTGATCAGATTTGCAGAGGACTGTAAACTTGATGGCATCATAAACTCCCCAAAGGTAACAAAGATCCTCCAACAGGGCCTTTCCCAAAACAATAGATGGTGTCAAAACCATGGAGTAAAATCAAATGACAAGAAATGTACAACAGCATCCTTCAGCAAGCAGGAAGTCCCTTGTAACCATCACACTGACAGCACACCTGAGAAAAATGACCCAGTAGTTAAAGACCTGGGAAGCAATGTAGACTATGACTTGTTCTTTGATAACCATGTATCCATTATTGTAAGAAACTGCCTATTCATTGCAAAGCTTTTTCTAAGTGTATGGTATCCAGGTCCAGGGATGTGATTATTCCACTGTACTCTACACCTATCAGGCCAGTCATTAGAGTATAATGCCTAATGCCCCCTTTGGTATGTACTTGTCCAAACAACTGACAACTCAAAATGCCCACAATGCTTTCTTAGTTTTTTATAGATATATATATATATATATATATATATATATATATATATATATATATATATGTGTGTGTGTGTGTGTTAAATCATAAAAAAACTATGCAGACCATCTCAAAGCCTTGTCCTTCTTTCTGGTGTCATACAGGCTGCAAAGGGGCTATCTCTACCTTGCATACAAAGTGTCAACAGACCCTATCCTGTCAAACCTACTGCACATTCACAAGTCCAATGTGGGCATAACCACCCACTCAAGAGATCTAAATCTCACTTGCAGCATAAACAGAACACGGAGTGCTAGATATGTAATTACAGAGAATACCACTTGCTATAAGTGGAGAAGACAATGATGCCAAAATACTTCTCTTACACTATTCTAATGTAATCTGGATGAATGGATAGGTAACACAAACTCCCCTCTGGTTTATCACTCTTGTCCCTCATGGTTAGTGGCAACATATAAACAACTTTGGATTATTTGTACTTAAAATAACGGCTAAAACTTTCACAGCACTGTATGGCTAAGCTATTAAAGATCCTCATGGGTCAACAGCCTAGTAAGTACCTAAAGACATCAACATTTGAAGGCCAGATGAGAGACAGAAAGGTAAACAAAAGAATGTGTCCAAGTCGAATACCAGAAGAACGAAACACTGTGCAACTAAACCACAGGTCCACAGTAATTTAAAACACAATTCTGTAGTCTAATCTCCAAAAGACAGTAGGTTTAATTTTTTTGTTTACTTTTTCTCACCATGGCCAACCATGCTATTGAGATCTACCAAGGCTGGCCCACCAATCCCAGTTCCCACGTGAGCTGCATAAATGCCATCATATCATGCAAGACTAGGGTGTGGTGGTGGGTCATGCTAGGTGGTCAGCTAAAGTAATCATACCTCTTCAGCACATGAAATCTTGACAAAGGCAGAAATAATTGGGGGACAAAGGCTCAAAAACAGGGACAGATTTTAAATATTGCTCCTATAAAATTAAAATGTTGCTACAATACCAGGTTTTGCATTATTTTTTTATTTTCTGAAGGATATGAAGTCTGCAACCCAAATGTCTGTCATTATTTAGTATTATTTAGTGACTTTAATTCTCAATGAATTGCCAGAAAACCATAAATTGTATCAGAAACAGACCAAAAACAGAAGGCAAAAATCTGAACAGTTGAGAGGTATGATAGTAATTCTAAGCATTTAGCGCACAGCTCAAGCAAAACATTGCAGAAAGATGTGCATATGCAATCCATAAACAAACTCATAACACATCCCTAGTGATGAAAGCAGTTCAAGTGCACAATCCTCGGAATGTCTTAACTTCCTGAGTTCATTTTACAAAACCTAGGTTACTCGTATTACAAAACTACCATCCAAAATACTTATTTCACTACTGTATGTTTAAAGGTCCATGTCAAAACAATGAAACAGACTTAAAGCAGTGCAAAAGCAGCATCCAATAACCATGATCAAAAGAGTGCTGTTAATACAAGTTATCAGAACTTGCATGGACTCTGGCAGAAGTGCTTATACTATGGATCAGCTTGCATTACCTTGCTTTCACAGTGGATACTTTCAATTATCTCTCCAGCATCAACACTGAAGTTGGCAGGTTGTCTTTAAAGTGTCCCTTACCCCTTCTTCTTCTTTCGGCTTTTCCCGGTTAGGGGTCGCCACAGCGGATCACCTGTCCGCTCATGATTGGCAGTGGAGTTTTACAGTGTCGAGTTGCCAGCCCGGCGCCCAACCTTCCACAGAAGGCGCACAAACTCACACCTAGGGCCAATTTAGAGTGTCCAATCCACCTACTGCATGTCTTTGGGATGTGGGAGGAAACTAGAGAACCCGGAGGAAACCCACGTGACCACAGGGAGGACATGCAGACTCCACACACTACCAAAAAAAATGTGATGCAAGAGAGATCCATCTACAAGCAAAAGTGACTCAAAATCCATTAAAATACATACACAAACACACACAGTTATATCACAACAGCTGTTCATTTTTAAGAAAGGAGTGTTAATAGGGTCACAGGTCAGTACTAGGCTAGCTGTCCTTGAGTTATTTTAAGCCTAGCCAATTTCCCTTTTAGTGCTTGAATTAACTTATCTCATTAAAGACCATTTTAAAAATCCTATAGACATAAAAACAGAATTAATAGAAATAATTGAATAAATCCTGCAGACATACTCAGTGTTATGAAAATAGAGCCACATATTATGTGGTTAAAAAAAACGTTTTTCTATATTACTTGAAATTAAGAACATGAAGGCAAAATCATACTAACAATCATAATACAGTAAACCAATAGAGCACTCCCACATGATTCTTAAAATAAAACCAAACAAACCTCCAAAATACAGACTGTTAACATTCTTAGTTATAAACTAATACACATTTTGCTTTTTATGACTGCAGTGATTCAAAATCTAAGATAACATCAGATGCATTAGTAGTACGCCCAAACTCAATAAAACTGAAGACAACACTAACTAATGGCTTTTTTAGCTTCAAGTCTAAAGATAGTTAAGATAATTAAGCTCCAAGCTGCAGAATAAGCCTGGATTTGTGAACACTAACCCAGATGTCACTGTTTGGTCGACTCAAAGATTAACAGTCTTCAAATGTGTAGCATTAAGGGAGTACATGACTCAAGTAAAAGAATCAGCAGCACGTTTGGGAAAACTCATTCCAGAGACGACAGCCTTGGTTTTTATAAATTAACATGTAGATGTTTCATAAATTAACATGCAGATAACACAGCAATCCATTTATAAATCATAAAGGTCCTTGGGTAACAGCTCCGTTAAAAAATAGACAGGAAAATGAATAAAGATTGGGTCTTACAGGAAAAATGCAACCAAGCTGCAGTTACCCATTGTCAATAAAAGAAAAAACCCCAAAAAAACAGAGGTCCAAATAGTTTCATATGTAAGTACCAGGCTAGCTGCCCTTGCAGGGGACATATCTGCCCAATCTTTAAGGATCACTAGCCAACCATCAGTTCTGAGAAGCCAGCAAAGGGAATGCACTTCAGCAGCAAGAAAGCCTTAACCTTTTGGTCTTAACTTTAGCTTTTGTGTGTCCCTGCCACACAGCAGCTGGGCATGTAGAAGGTGTCTCCAATCTCTGAAAGCTGGTCAGTCATACCCTAGGCAGGATATAACTCATACAGCGTAGGCTACTGCAAGAGTGATAAAATGATGAAAATCCTTGTAGTACTGGAAAATGAATATAGGCACCTGTTAAATGAAGAGGACCTGCCATTATTCAATCTTCCAGCATCAAAGGCAAGTGTGATACCCATTAAGCCACTAATATTTTTGAACACCATTGCTCACTTTACTGTAGTGTGATAGAATGTGCAAGTTGGCAATGCACTTTTGATGTTTTCTGCTTTTTTCTCCACTACAGTGCAACCATGGAATTTGCAAATATAACTTAGAGGGATATGGGGGTTTAGTCCTCAGCAAACATTTGTGTTTTTCTCATTACACTTTTAGAAATTGAATTTTCAAAAAGTGTAACACGTTTTATTCTCTCAACTTAAGGCAAATCATGCTTTGTCAACAGGAGAAAACACTGTTTAATGTTGTTTCAAAGAAACAATATCAAAAAAGTGCATCTTGTTTCAAAGAAACTTTTCTATTTCATATTTTGTAAACGCTGCAAAGAGAGACTCAAAACTGCATTTTGAATACGCCTAAAACGTATAATCCACAATCACTCAAGTTTAGAACACGAAAGTTGTCAATATTTTACGATAATCTTTAAAGATTGCATTTTTTTAATGCATCTTCAAACTTTTGAAAAGCTAAACTGGGTGGCAGACTGAACAGCAGACAAGCAGAGAGTTAATTTTAGACACACTAAGCCAATTCTGGTGGTATAGACGGCTAAAACCCTGACTATGACTAGGCAACCAAGGTTTGATTGTTTGGGTGCTTGAAGGAACTCGCAGGGAGCAAACACATCCTGGCTGGGGGAGGGAGGCAGAGCACAACCCGCACTGACACATTCATGTGCAGCCTGGTGGTAAACGCTTAGCTCTTCAAGCAACCATGTATTGGTAAGCCTTCACCACAGAGTACATTTAGGCATGCATTTACAAGGGAAGGTGTTGGGGGCTCACAAGGTAATGCAGGTAGGTCATCATTCACCTCTCTCCAGGGGATGGGATTAGGCCATAAAAACACCCTCACTACTGAGATACCAAGCAAAGGCACAAGCAATCCTCATTGCTGCCTTTTATGACAGCCCCAATGGAAGGTTCCTGCCTACCATAACACACCAGGGTAATTCCCTAGTAAGGACGAATGAACCGATAGTCCAACTGGGATGAAGCTGAATGGTCAGCAGGCAGGAGGGCAAAAAAAAACCTTGGGGATAAATTTAACATATTCCAATATTAGAAATTTGCAATATCCTTGTACATTATGGAAATAAACATTTTCATTACGACTGCTACAGTATATTAGCTTCCTAGTCCCTCTTGCCAAAAGAATAAAGATGCACAGTTCTAAAACAGCACACCTTCATGGGCACTGGGATTCTCTCATTCTTTTCAAATTTCTGTTCATATAAAAGTTACAAACACTGGGAAACAATGGCAGCCTGGGGATTTAGCTGATGCTGTTAAGTGGCTTACTAAAAATAAAGCTAGTTTTGCTTCTGGCAATGATTCAAATGCTGACACCTGGTGTAGAAAGTGACTCACTTCTGTTGACAAGCCTGTTTCATTCATGTTTGTGTCTATTCTTTTCTCAACATGTTAAATTAATTGTTTGAGACAGAGAAAAATATCCACTTGAGATGGAATGGCTGACTAAGTGGCAAGTGCTGTAAATAAAAAATATTGTTTCCATTTTCTGTTTTCATTTCCCTAACTTCTGTCACATTCAGTTTGAGTTAACTGCTTTCATATTTATCCTCACTGTTCTTTTTACTGAAGCACACATATGCATGCATTTCTTGGTGGAAAATGAATTGCTGCAACATATATGCAAAATGCACCAAAACTTTTCCATAATTAAAAGAATGTCCAGGCCCCTGGTGGGTTGACTAGGACACTAATCACAAGCTCTGTTCTTGACATTTTTAGCTCTATTCATCTTATGTTGTTTACAGTGACGCCTGGTGACCCAAATCCCATATACCTTTTTCTGGTCTCTCTGAACAGAACCAAGTACTAGTAGATGGTTCCCCTACCAAGGAAAGGGCTGGTGCCCCTTGGGTCAGAACTACAAAGCTTGCAGTCTTCTATGAAGGTTTTCAAATTTTCCAGCATTCTAAGTAATGCTACTTTTGTCAAATGTCTTACAGTACTCACAGTAAGTCAGATCATGCTGTTCACCTAAGCAAGACATTTGAACCAGCTTCAATGGTATAAAGGGACAAAACCCTGACTATAACTCAATTAACAGCCTGGGGATCCATTAGTGCTCATGTAGAAGGTCATGCCCATCTTGGAAGGCTGGTGGACATGAAAGCAGCTCTGAAGCCTGCATATGTGTCTCACCAAGCCACTTCAAGGGATATGTGTATTTACAAATTAAAAGCACAGTAACACCACTCAGGGGAAGGATTAGACCTTAAATGGAAAATTCATTATGTGGATGCTTACACATGCATCTGACTCCAGACAAACAAAAATTAATGGGACAGTTTACAGTCAAACCGGCAATGTTTGGGGTTAGGCACATGTAAGACAATTAAGTGATAAATCTTTGGAGGAATACATACTCTACAGACATTTTTACTAGCTTCTTCTTCTGTAAATACATTTGCTCACTTGAAAATGGCCAATTAGCTTCCAGCTACACAGCATAAATACAGATTAGTGAAAATATATCAATGCTTAAACAAAAGCCAAAGATCACTTATTACAAGCACACAACACAGTCTTTCTAGTATGTGACCAATTAACTTGAGATGAAGCAGACAACCTCTCACCTCATCAGGAGGAAAAACATTTAAAATGTTCCCTTTACAGCTAAATATCTAGCTAGTGACCACAATGTGGGAGGTAACCTTGCACTCTATGTGACATTTAATCATCCATCCCACACTCAAGAGGACAGAGTCAGGGGCAAAGCTCCTAAAAATGAGGGCCATCTATTAAGTAAACATTATACATACTCATGGATGAGTTAAAAGAGAGTTACAGACACAAGCAAAATACAGTTTTAAGTTGTAGTTTCAGAACATGGTCTCATAAAATTACAATAGCATAAATGTTACTGCCTCCTGTCCCCGCTCACAAAAACTTTCCCTTACAGCACAAAGTAAAATCGCACTGCATTATCAGGAAACAAATTACATAAAAAACTGAACTTGTAGACTTTATAAACATGTTAGCTTGTCATAGCAGTACAGGTAAACAGGTCAAGGCTACTCAACTACTGTTCAGTGGAATTTGTTAGAATGCATCTGGAAACTCCAAAAATGTGTTTCCTCATTACATCTTACTTAACTTGCAGTAGAGAAGCAAGAATCATACTGTACTTCCAGAAAATGCTAAACAAATATGCTCTACATACGAGAATTAAATACTTCCATTGACTAGATTCCTATATAATTTAGTAGCCAGGCCTTGCTAAATAACCTTGCAAGTTACATGTACATTTTATTGATAGCATTTTAATTATGTGGGATTCCACTGTAGATACACAGAATGAGTTTTTTTTTTTTTTTTTAGAGCGAAATGACAAGGTATCAAAGATTTGAAATAACCATTGGAAAGACTGAGGTTAATTACATAGATATGAATGTTTGCAAACAGCAAGGTTTGGTTACAATATTGTACAGGAATGGAAATAAATATTTAGATTTTCACAGTATGCATCCCTTACACACAGAGAAAGACATTTTTTTTAAGGACAGGCACTATCCAGACAGGATTTTAGAAGCAGCACTGGGCACTATGGTCAGAAGCAGGTCTACAGATCAAGCTCCTGTGAAAACTGCCCATATCAGTATCAAAACAATAGTGCAGAAACTGGTTGCAATTCAACTTTTCTAATGACAGTGGGGCAGTCAAAACGATAGGAAGCACTGGGGAGTATTAGGTGGGCACCACGCATTAGTGAATATGTTGGAGAAGTATCCGATTTTGTTGGTAAGAAAGGAAAAACGAAGTATCTATCTGAACACAGCCAACGGACCAAGATCACAATGACCACTAATAAACATGGAGGCATCTGCTCTTGTCTTGGATGCAGACAATGCCAGTGTGTTTCAAACAGTCCCTACTGTGAGTAATTTAGATACCTAGCTACACTTTGGGGAGTAACAAAAAGTTTAACTGACACTAATTTCACAGTTTAGCATGCCCAATTCTAGTCTGTGATGTCTTTTACATAGGCAAAACCAGTAAAAACTGAAAGAAATGATATCCACTCTTTATTGAGATGCTGTGCTATGTTAAAAAGCTTTGGGTAGGCACAGTTCACACCTCAGCAATTTAATAAGGTTTTTATTTTTTTTTTCTACTTGAAAGAGTTGCAAGCAAGTTTTATTGATGGGTACACAGATTCTGTGCTGGACCGGCATGAACTGATCTGACAATTCAATTTCAATGCCTTCTACCCCTTCGATTTAAATTATTTTCCATTCCTTGGATTTAAAGTATTAATTTAGCTTTTTAATGAAAGATTTTAAATACTAACATTGATTAGTAGTGTTTTGATGCAATTAGGGGATACTTTTTTTTATATATATATATATATTTTTTTTTTTTAATTTTTTTTTTTCCATTGGGCGGCGCAGTGGTGCAGCGGTTAACATTGTCGCCTCACAGCAAGAGGTTCTCCTGTTCGATTCCCGGCTGGGGTGCCTTCTGTGTGGAATTTGCATGTTCTCCCTGCGTTTGCGTGGGTTTCCTCCCTCATTCTAAAGACATGCGTCTGGAGCATTTCTCCCCGGGCCTCTGCTGAACACAGGGTCTGTGGAACCTAGTTGGACTTTCCAGGTCAAAAATAAATATATAAAAATAAATAAGTGTCTGCCAAGTCTAATGAAGTTCATGTATGTTCAGGTGAATGAAAGCACTTCATTAAAGTTACTTTTGTTTGCTTTTTGTCTGAAGTGTGTTATTTTATTTTACATTAAAATGAAAATTGTTTGAAACTGTGGGCAATGAATAGTTAAACAAGTAGTTACCTTCCAGTAGCTTAAGTATTTCAATCCATAAAATATAACAGTGCACAATTTAAAGGTAGGTAGTGCACTTCTTAAGGCAAATGGTTTTCTTTTAATGGAAACATGCAAAATGGTTTGTCACATCTGAGAGGAGAAATGGAAATAAGATAATATCGGGCAAAGATCCGAGTAAGTGAGAACACAGGCTCTAGCATGCGGTTTAGCATGGTTAACCCTAATCTTAGAACAGGTAATATCTATGGGTACAGTCATTAATTTAACTACTCCTAGTTGGGGGGGGGGGTCTTTCTGGAAAGATGATAAAGTTGTGTGTTTATTGCAAGTCAAAAGGGGTTGGGGACTAAAAATTTACTTTGTTTCTTAAGTGTTAATTATTCATTCGTTTGCTTTTGTTTACCAGCAAAGTTAGAATGGGTGACAATATTTTCAGTGGATGCTTGGGTAGAAAAATGAAACAGCAGATGCAAATTGGTAGACTTTAGAGATTCCCTGCAGACTGCTGTGTTGGGAGATGCTGGGCAAGCAAGTTGGAGTGACTAAGGAAATGATTTTTTTGAGCTATGATACAAACTTGGAATTGTCTAGACATAGTATGGCCTTGATGAATGAAGGCTGCCAAAAAACAATTACTAGAAAATGAAAATCAAAAGTCCAAACCGACTTTACTAGAACTGGAACTGGGATCTTTAAAAAAGGCTAGGAGCAAATTACGTAAAAAAATGGGAACTGTGGGATCAATAACATGCAGAGGAAGAACAAGGTTTAAAAGAAGGCAGGATCTGAATGAGCTATGTAATGACTAAATGACTGGATATGTTAAAAGTTATGTATAATGTTTACAGCTACAGTTGTGTCAGTACTTTTTGGAATGTATAATGTTTGCCACTGAGATTGTGTCGCTATAGTTTACTGTCATTTATATAAATGTAACCATGGCCTAGGTCACACATGATAATTTAATGAAGATCTTTTCTGTTTAAAAAAAAAAGAAATAGTACATGTATAATATAACAAAAGTTTAGATAACCTGTAAAGGAAGAACACTGTACAAAATAATGAAACTCACTAAAGCTAAATGAACAGGAATTATCACAAAGATATAAAGTGCTGTAATTTCTAAAGTGACTGGCGCACAGTGCAGAATATCACTGGAATAAGAAATTATCAGTATAAATATAGTAACACTAGTAAGCAGTAGACATCATCAAAAATAAGGGAGCTGAAGTAATGCAAAACTTATCTGTATTCAAACTACTCAGGCTGACAGGACAACAATAGATATACTTCACATAAGAGGAATGCAATAAACTCACATAAGAGGAATGCAATAAACTCACTTCAGCAAGAAAATCAAGCTAGTTGGGAAACATGGCTAAGTATTTGGACATCTCATCCTGAAGTGAAAAGTCTGGGAAAGTGTAACAAGAGTTCAGAGATGACAAGTAACTACATACAAGACCAGCCTGCAAGATAACACTGGATGAATTAAGCCACAAGTAGAAACCTATATCCAAAAGAGTTGTGTTGTATAAAGTGGGAATATTTTTTGGCTGCTTTGCCAGTATTAACATGGAATATAAATCTTACAAGTATACACAAAAGGCAAAGAGTACTAACTTATATAAAGTAGTACAAGGGGCAAATAGCAATGTTAAGGGAAATGGATTTGGATAAAAGTGGAGAAGATAAATTTGAAAATAATGACTTTAGGATGGACATTCAGCAAAATATCAAAAGGAAAATAATACTGATCTCAACAATGGGAAAAAGGACTAATTGTAGACTTGTTTATAGTTAGGGGTTACTGGCGGGGGGGGGGGGACGATGACTACATTGGCAAATATTTATATTCCATCTACAGTTATTAGGGATGGTAGGAATATTTTGGGAGAAATAAGCTTTCAGAGGGACTATTATTTAGGGGTGATGACTGGAACCTGACATACAATACTGGGGACATGTACGGGAAAATTAACAAAAAATAGAGTTCTGAAGAAATGTATAGGTTCACAAGTACTTACTAGAGTATTAATCTGAAGATCTTAAGAGACCTAGCTTTACATTCCCTTATAGTACACAGACAGCAATCTGTGTAAGTGAGAACATAGGCTCAAACATGCTCTTTAGCGTGGTTGCCCTAACCTTAGAACAGGTAATGCCTTTGGGTATGGTCATCAGTTTAACTGCTCCCAATTTGGAGGAGTAAATCCTTTTGGAAAGGAAGATGTGAATGTAATAGTAAGAACTCGAGCAGAACTTAAATCTAATTCCTGAAGATACAACAAATGGGCTAGACTGGATAGAAATTATATTTCATAGGAGCATGCATGTTTAATTGAAAGCTTTGAAACCATCCAATAACTATGCCAGATCTTGCACCTATAAAAACCAAGATAAACAAGAAAGGTAAGGATATAGACGTATGAGAGATATTTAGAAATTTTATGAAAATCCATATAAACGGAGGAATGGGGATATCAAGAAAAGGTACAAATGGAAATTACTTATGGAACATTTAATTATGCCAATGCTAGAGGCTCATCAATTAATAGCTAAGACAGGAAGACATGAGATAAATATGGTGATGTAGAATCAATCAACAGGAAAATCACCATGGTACATGTGTGAAAATCTGGAATTTAAAAAGGAAAAAAGTGACAAAGACCTGAAATGTTTTGTCTGATAATATTTTAAGGGGGAGTACCAGCATGTTGAAAGAAAGCTATGGGGGCAGAGTAAGAAAACGCTAATAATGTTGGTGGGTCTTGATACAGAGGATGCTTTAAATTGAGTCGACTAGTGATTTTATAAGTAGGGAACTGGCAGCAGGTGTACTCTGAAAGAATAACAGGGTTAATAAGGAGGACATATTAAAGATCGGGACAAGAATTAAGGTGGGAGGGCTCCTCTTTGACAGCATTGTATACTTGAAAAGGATAGAGCTGCTGGCAAATAAAATAAGGGATTCACAAATTCACATTTTAGCAGGTATAGCACTCAAGAAAAAGATATTTATATTTGTAGACATTTTTGCACTTGAGAAATCAAAAAAGGACATTTTGATGTTGCAAAACATTTTTAAACAGTTTGAAGTTTTTTGGACATAAAATTAAATGAAGCGAAAACAAGAGCTGTAGTGGTAAACTATGTACCTATGCATGTATTGGTTTATATTTATGGGGACATGATATGAAGTATATAGGTGGATGGATAAAAAGGAATTCTGCTTTGTTAGGTAAAGGTATGTGGGAAGAAACTAAACAAATGAGAATATATAATGTAAGAAACTGGAAATACACATAAACACACAAAAACATACTCGAAGGCTCTAAATAAAAATCTGCCTAAGCAGCAGAGACCTCCAAAGCAGACTTCCAAGCAACCGCTACCCCACAATACCCACGTATCACATAGTTCACAAAGTCAGTGTGCCACACAGTCACAGCCCTTAAGGCTAAACAACGCACCTAATACACTTGTAATAGGTGACTCTATTGTCAGACACACTGACGTCCCACTCACCAGGCTGAACAAGGAGAAGGTCACTGTAAGCTGCCTGTCGGGTGTCAGGATCCACCACATAACACAAGCACTCAGGTCACTCCAAAGCAAGTACAAATATGACTCTGTCATTGTCCATGCTGGTGTGAATGACCTGAGACGTACCTCCCTGGACTAAATGAAAAGAGACATACAGGAGCTCTCTGATCATGTAGCCCAGGACGGTATTACCCTGACCTTGAGTAGCATCTTACCCTCACCAAGAATGATGCCACAGTATAAAGACAAAATGATCAATTTTAACAATTGGCTAAAGTATTGGTGTCATTCAAAGGGGATCCAGTGTCTGTCAGCCTGGGATGACATGCTCGACAAGCCACGTTGCTTCGCTAGGGACGGCTTGCACCGGTCACCCCTGGGCTTTCGAATACTGGCTAAGGCTCTTGCCACCCCCACACTGCCTTTTGTAGGCAAGGCTCAAAAGACTAACCAACCTCCACAGACAACACAAGGAAAAAGAAACTAAGGGTAATGCTGCTCAACACCAGAAGTCTAAACCTCAAAATGCATGCACTCAAGGCTCTCCTCAGTATGGAGAATATCGATATCTGTGCAGTAACAGAAACCTGGTTCAAGGCTCCCGAGTGCACCCCAGCACTACCAGGTTATACCTCATACCATGCTTTTCGGCCCCAAAACTCGGACCGAACCACAAAAGGAGGGGGAGTATCCATATTCATCAAAGATACCCACACCTCCAGGTTAGTGGCACTGCACGAAGCATCGGAGACCATCCATGTGCAACTAACAGTGGGCAAAACTGCCTTTCAGTTTGTAGCCTGCTACAGACCACCCTCCCAAACTCAGGAATCCCACTCTGCTTTCCTGAGAACACTGGAGAATATGAAGGTCTCTCCAAACACCATCATATTGGGTGACTTCAACTACCCAAACATAGACTGGGAGCACTACTCAAGCCCCAACACCCTCGCCCAACGGTTCCTAGAATTTATAAACTCAAATGCTATGGAACAACTGGCCACCACTCACACAAGAGGGGAAAACATATTGGATCTGATCATCACCAACATGGGGACTCTATGTTCCATACCAAAGGTATACCCCTCATTGGTAAGATCTGATCATAAATTAATCTCAATGGACATCCATATCCCATCCCCACCCCCAGCCAAGGAAACCAGGGTGAAGAACTTCTCAAAAGCAAACTTCACACTTCTCAAAACCGAGGTGGAATCCTTCAAAGCCCCCGGGCCAGTGAAAAATACGGCCCAAACCGCAGAATCCTTTACAAACGCATTCTATGGACACCTACAGGAATGCATGGATCGTGCTATCCAAAATAAAACCAAGACTCACTCCTCCAAAGGCGGAGACCTGTCTGGTGGACCCCAGCCATAAATAAGCTATACAACAGAAGGAGGAAGCTACTACATGATAGAGCAAAATCCCAAAAAGGGAAGTCATCTCTGATCAGTACTAGAAAGAAACTACGATCCCTCATAAAATCATCTAAGGCCAGCTTCGAAAGAAAAATTGCACAAGACGCTAAAGATAATCACAAGGTCTTCTTTAGTTATGTCTGGAACCTGGGTGGCAACTCCCAGATATGCTCTGAGTTAGTGCAAAATGACAAAAAATACACTGAACCCACATACATTGCCAACATCCTGGCAGACAGGTTCAGTGCAAACTTCTCCCCCCTTCCTTCCCAAAAGAGCAAATGTCTATCCCAACAGAGAGTAGCCTCCCTGACATCACAGATACACAGGTGAGAGCTGCCCTCTCCAAAGCAAAAAAAAAACTGCATCAATGGGACCGGATGGTGTCCCAGGCTGCGTCTTACACGAGCTCCAAGAAGAACTAAACCCTCACATAAAGTCACTGTTCAATCTCAGCCTTACTACAGGATATGTACCCAAGCAATGGCGTACAGCAACAGTGGTCCCACTCCACAAAGGTGGTGCCACAACAGACCCCGGAACCTATTGCCCTATAAGCCTGGTCTGCAAAGCTATGGAGCGTATCATCATGGAACTCATAAACAAAGACATTGGGAACCTCCAAACACTGGATTCTACCCAATTCGGCTTTGTTAAGGGCAGATCTTGCCTCTTGAACCTGGTCGACTTCTTTGAAACAGTCACCAAAGCCATAGATGAAGGGAAGGTAGTCCACACAGCCTACCTGGATCTCGCAAAAGCCTTCAACACAATACCCCACTCGAGTATTATAAATAAGCTCACCAGCTTAAATATCAACCCCTATGTCACAAGATGGGTTGCAAACTAGCTCAGGGATAGAACCCACATGGTCAAAATTGCAGGTGCCATGTCAGACTCTAAACCAGTTACAAGTGGTGTCCCACAAGGCTCAGTCCTGGGGCCTCTCTTGTTCAGTATATATTTCTCTGAGGTACAGGCTAACATGGGAGGACTATGGCTGACAAAGTTCACAGATGACTGCAAACTGGGTGCCATAATCGACTCACCGACTGACACAAGCATCCTCCAAAAGGGTCTCACAGTGATGGATAACTGGTGCCAGAGCCATGGCCTAAAGCTAAATGCCAAAAAGTGCATAGTCATCCCCTTTGGGAAAAACAAAGTGCCCATAAATTACCACATAGGTGGTAATCCATTAAGTATGGAAGAAGTAATTAGGGATTTGGGGACCCAAGTAGATAGCAATCTCTCCTTTGACAATCACGTTGCCAAAGTGGTTAGAAAGACCTTCTACATAGCCCACCTTATCACGAAAGGGTTCACATCTAGATCAACAGAGGTCATTGTGCCCCTCTACTTATCAGGCCCATAATTGAATGCAATGCCCCATTTGGGATGTACCTTACCAGACACCTGTAACAACTGGAAAGACCCCAAAAGTACCTCACCAAGAGGATCAAGGGACTCAAACAGATGCCCTATGCAGTTAGGCTAAAGAAACTCCAGCTCTACTCAGTTGCTTACCGCCTACTCAGAGGTGATCTGTGCCTGACGTATAAAGCCATGTCCAAACCAGAATTAATGGACATGCTCCACCTCAGGAAATCCAAATCCTTTAGAGCTACACGCTCCAGGGACTTAAACCTCAGCACAGAAATAAACAGGAGATGCTGGAGGGACAGATTCATATCCCAGAGGCTCCCCTCACTCTGGAACAAAATCCCAATCCATGTTAGGCAGAGCTCCTCAATGACCCTCTTCAAGAGAAATCTTGACGAGTGGATAGGAGATTGTAGGTTTACCCCTGGGATATCTTCTGTGTCCCTACTAGACAGAGGCACAGTAAGCTAACCTTAAAAGGCTATCTTCTGTGACCTACTATACAGAGGCACAGTCAACTAATCTAAAAGGGTGGCGAAAGCCAAACACACTCTGGCTAGGCTTATAAATGCCCTAGGGCAGATAGCCTAGTATCAACCTATGAAATACCTGACTACAGATATGGCAGTAAGACACAAGCAGAGAAAATTTTAGTCCCTTTAGTCTTGTATACAAGCTAGCACATTTATATTATCCAGAGAGGAAGTTGTGGATGACAACTGATAAAGAGTTGAAGGAATTTGGAAGGGGAAGAGAGGAAGACTTAAGTGGAATAAAGTGGATTCTCAACACAGGACAAGGTAGTTTAAGAGTACCTGATTTGAAGGGGAAATTTAGAGCTATGCAGTTAAGTCTCACATACATAACTCAAGCAGAAGGTTACAAATCAAACTGGAAAAGGATGATGAAACGGGGGGGGGGGGGGGGTAGGAGTTTTGTAGGGACTAGAATTTTTGATACAAGTTCTTAGCAAAGGAACCAAGATATTGGGAGTAAACAACACAGGAGGGTAATAGAATACAATGAGGCTAAGTAGTTGTTTGGGCTGCAGGTTAGAGACTGCCTTCCCCACCAGAGATGGATAGAGTATAGGTGTAGAGAGAGACAGACACACAAAAGTATGAGGAGTGTTAAGTGTAAAGCCAACTTTAGTAGGGCTTTTACGTAAGTCTAGAACAGAAGCTGCTATTAAAAAGGGGATAATTAGTAGCGTGCTTAAAATACTGCACAAGTACAAGAATCAGTCACAGGAAATTAGAAAAGCTTGGGAAAAGAGAATGGAAAGGCAATTTACAAAGCAACACATGTAAAGCTCCCAAGGTATTTAACAACATTCAGAAGGTTTAGGATTACACAAGGAAGTACTTGCATATGTATTTCAGACAACCATGAGAATTCAGAGGATTATCCTCATACAGGCAGCAAATACTCCAGATGTGATCTGAAAGAAAGATAACTGAGAGCATGTTTTTAGGCAACTGGCAAATTTGAAAACTTTCCTACAGAATACTTTGACAAATGTTGTAAGAAATGGAGGTCAGATCTTTAGAAGAAAGAAGAGGCATACTTCATAACAATAAATGGAATCTGTGGGAACAACATATGCAGAATAATGTTGGAGTAAGGTCTGCACATCCTTCTTGTTTTTGCATGGGCTTTCTCCTGGTACTCCAATTTCCTCCCCACATTCCAAACACGTGCAGTAGATGGATTGGACAGACTAAATTTGGCATTTACGTACATGTGTGCATGTCTATGCCTGATATCAAACAACTGAGGCAGAGTTGGCCACCTGGCAGTGTGAACATTGTAGCTATACGATTGTCACTGGAAGTGACACACTGACCCCATGTGCAAAAAATGGAAAGAGAGGTTGTGGATGGCATAGATGGAAGTTAATGACAGACCATCTATTCAGATAAGGAGATTAACTTAACAGGGCATCAGCTGTAATCAAAGTCATTACGATCAGTATCAGGAATCTCTACTGTTATCTGATATAATGGCACCTATTAATAAAGTGGCTCAGCAGGTAGCACACCTGCCTTTGACACTAGAAGATCATAAGGATATGGATTGTACTCCCACCCCAACTGTCAATATTTTATTTTCACTACTGACACTGCAGACCAGTAAAAAGATTGGGAGGTGTAGCACTCCTGAGTGCTTCCCTTCAGATGAGATGTTAAACTGAAGTCCCAACTGTATGAGGTGGGTATAAAAAAATAAAAATCCCAGACACTTGTCAAAAAGAGTAAGAGAAGTTCACAGGTTCCTTGGCCAAATTTCCAGTCATCAGTTTGAATAACACCTCAGCCCCCCCCCCCCCCTTACAAAGAAGCCACGGGACTAGTGGAATAATCTGACCAACAAATCATAACAAAATATGTAACTGTTAACCTGATTTGATATAGCATACCAACAGATCAAATCATGCACACCTCATTACTTATGACTAAGAGGCCAGTTCTACTCATGAAATACTGAAAATGTGCTCGGCTTCCCTCAAAATAGCCAACTATAACCCTTTAGACTCAGAAAAAAAGCCCACTTAGAAAAGATATTCCCATTCTAAATAATTTTCAATATATTTATGATAACTACACCGGGTGCGACAAAGGAATGAAAATGCACTACACTATTTCTCTCAGTGTAGCAAATGTCTGACATTACACATTTAGAACCTGGCAAAAGAACAGCTGTGACATTTAGCTCTTAGCAAAAATAAAGTTGTTAGGTCTCCGTAATACAGGTAACTGAATCCATTCATGCCTTTCCAGTCAGTGCTCTCTAAATATTGCTACTCAAGACTAATGCTAGTGGGTGTATTCCAAAATTAAATTAGTTACCTGCCACCATAACAGCTTTTTTACATAAATCAGTCATGAAAATGACAAATGGTTTTGCTGTATAATGCCACTATGAACTCACAATCGCTCCAGGCATGCTTTGCAATGCTGAGTATGGCAGACATGATTACAGCCCTCTGCAGTTCTAATTTCACAGTCTAACTAGTAAACTCCAATTAGCTCTTAGTCTTCTTTCTAATGAGCTGATATTTATGGTATTACTACAGCTACTCCAAGAAAAAGAATCCACAAAGATCAGTTTCACAGCAGTTTATGCAGAACCTCAGTAAAATCTCCAAGTTCAAGTCAGCATTCCTTAATGAACAGAAGCTCACTACTAAGGCATGACCAGATAATTACCTGCCCTCTTTGGCCGTTTCATCATTTCAGGAAAGAACTCTGTGCCATCATTTTATTCCATAGTGTAGCAAACTGCCCAACCTCATTCTGGAATAAGTCCAACACTTGAGAAAGTACAGCTGTGTAAGACCTTACCAAAACAGCAGAAGATGTCCTACTGATCATTGCTGCAGTACTCCCAACCAATGGGTTATTACCACTGATGTCCTACCAAGGTACCAAAGCCCAACCTTCCCTAGGTCATACGCCTGACGTGTGACCTCAGCACGTAAGCATAGGGGTATATAGACGAATGTGCAGGTGTTGATCCAAGCCAGTGGCCTGAAGACCCTAAGAGAGTAAATGGTCAGCTAGATGTGGCCTAGCATGAACTGGTAAGAAGAATCCTCTGTCTTAGGGTCTTGCCTACAGGGGAGAAATAGGGGCGAAGAAGAGAGTGAAAAGATGGTAACCAACTCAAATGTGAAGGAGGGTGGGAAAGAATATTGTAACAGTGATCAAAAGGACATCTACTGTTATGGTAAATTCTTACACAGCTGTACTATACTGACCAAAATCACAGTTACAGTATTCCAAATCAATGGGTGATTCCCATATCTGAAGGGAACATAAGGTGAGGTTGGGGTAATTGAGAAACTGTCCAAGAGGCCAGGGAGGACTGACCTTGCAAAGGCAGCTCTGGACATTGAAAAGGCATCATCTTGTAGTGTTTAGTGAAGGTGTATACAGAAGACCAATTGGCTGCTTCTACTATGGCCCTAACCTCCACTCCATTGTAGAAGTTCCCCGAGGATGCTACTGCTCTAGTAGAGTAAACTCAAGGGCAAGGGTTTCCCATACAGAGAGTAAAGTACAGTTGTGCAAGATATTACCAAAACAGTAGATGTCCTACTTCTCACTGCTGCAGTATTCGTTACTCTTGGGATATCCGTCTGAGGACAGCCTGACATCCGGTCAGTACACCAAAGCCTTTGCACCTTCCACACACCATACGTCAATCGTGCCTCCAAAGTGCAAGGCATAAGGTACATATGTGACATATGGACACTTAATCCTCAGAAGTGAAAGTGCCCCACAGGAATTGGAGCAATTCCAGAGAAAGCAAAAACATGCACATTCAGAAAGGGAATATGAAGGAGATAAGGCTGGAAGAGGGACCCCTTGGCCAGAAGTAGCGCAACAGAAAACAGGGGGCAGGAGGAAAAGGCAAAATACTGCAACAGTGAGAAGCAGGACATCTACTAGTACGCAAGATCTTGCAGTATTGTTTACTTTTGGGAGAGTACAAAAGCTACTGGAAAGTATATAAAGAGGAAGGCAGAGAATAGTCCAGCACAAACCCATGAAGGATGGCCCTAGCCAAACTCACCCTGGCCCTGTACTTGTAATGTTTGCTATAAAGTGAACAGAAGACCAAGTGTTAGCTTCCAAGAAAGATCTAGTATCCAGACCCTTGAAAAAAACACCAGAAGACATCACTGCCCCGGTGGAATGAGCACAAACAGAAGAGGAAACTGCTTGCTATGAAAAGAAGAGAAAGAAATGGCCTTAGAAATCCAGAAGGAAATGGTTTGCTTAGACACTGGCAAACCCAAATTTCCTGATGTGAAAGGAAACAAAGTTGCTCAGATTTTCTGACATGTTTTGTCTCACCCAAGTAATATTTAAGCTGTCCAATACAAACCCATGGTTTGTAGTATCCCCTCAATAGGGGTTCGTGGAGAAGGGAAAAAAGGGACAAGATGAATGGAATGATAGCAAAATCCTGAACACACCAAACCAATAACCAACAAATAAGACAAACCCTCTGTAGAAAGCAGAAAAAAAGAAGGAAAATTCCATGAATATCTACTTTATTGACCAACAAAAAATGGATCAAGCGCTTTCACAAGTTTATATCACGTCATCAGAATCAAAGTTACAACTGAAAAAGTTCAGTTTAAATACCTGAATACTTAATCACTTGCCATAATTAACACTTAAAAACTGGAGGAAAAAGGAATGAAGGAAATCTTGGGGGAGTGACCTAGGTTTGTCACCAGGCAGGCTAGATGTTTCAAAAATGTATTAGAAGCAGATGACAAAGGTTCTGACTTTTTAAGTCAGAAGAAGTGCGGCACTTTTAAATGTGGAAGTTGTATTCAGTGCTCTTGGTTACTTGAAACTGACAGTTAATGTCAATAGGATTAACATAAAAAGATCCTTTCGTTTTAATTGCAAGACAGTGGCATAGTATACTTAGCCATGTGTGAAAATTACCCATGTTTTTATGTGGGTAAAACTGTCCGCCAATTTAGAGAGAGGATATATGAGCATTTAAATGACATAAAAATAAAAAAGCTAGTAACTCTCTCTAATGTCACTTGATGAATTTTACTGACCACAGATTTTTATTTGTGGGATTAGACACAGTTCATAAGCAATACTGGGGGTGACCTTATTGCGTACAAGGAGTTGCTTTGGCAATTAAGGTTGAACACCACATTTCCCCCAGGTTTGAATGAGTCCATTTCAAAAGCTAGTGTGCTAAGACTAAGATCTTATATGTTTAAATGTGACATTTTTACAACATAGATTTTGATATTTATATGTATATATACTTAATTATTTTTTTTTAAGTGTGTACACATTTAAATTTTAGGTATTAACGCATATGGATTTATTTATTTACTACTGTTGGCATTTAGATTATGTTTTGTATTTGCACAATTATTAACTAAGTTTTTAAGTGTTAATTAAGGCAGGTGATTAATTGATAAAGTATTCAAGTATTTAAACTGAACTTTTTTCAGTTGTAACTTAGATTCTGATGAAGTTGTGATATAAACTTATGAAAGCACTTTGTTGGTCAATAAAGTGGATATTAGTAGAATTTTCCCTCTTTTTTGCAGCTTTCTACAAAGGGTTTGTCTTATTTGATAGAAAAAGCCACCAACAGTATAGTCTTCCAAGTACAATGCTGCAGGAAAGAAAAGGCATGTAAAAAAGGGGACAAAAGAACAAAATTAAGGTCCCAAGAAGAAAGAATAGGCTTTCTTAGAGGCATGACATGAAGGATGCCTTTTAGAAATTGACATTAAAACTAGATGCCAACTTTAACAACAGAAGAATATGCCAAACCACTATTGAGCAACTCACACAAACAGGAAAGGACCATAGGACCTCCCATAGAAAAGGATCCAGGTCATGCCCGAGACACCAAGCAGAAAATCTCTTCCATTTATCCACATAGGAATTTTCTAGTGGTGGATTTTCTGGCCTCCTGCAAAACCTGAAGTACATCTTAAGAACATTTGTGCCTAAAAGGAATCAAAACCCTATTCCAAAGTGTCAGCTTAAAGTGTGAACCAAGTGAGGATAAATGAGAGATCTCTTGTCTTGAGTAAGAAAGATCCATCCTGTGAAGTAACTTGCAAGTCCTGGCTCTGATCAGGTGAAATAAAAAGGGGTAAGGGACCAATGTTATTTGTGCCAAAAGGGAGTCATCAGCAAGATTTTGTCTGAGTCCCACATGATCTTGTGCAGGACCCTGGGAAGTAGAGGAAGAGGAGGATGGGCATACAGAAATGTCTGGATGCCATGTCTTTCTCTTGGCAGCACTCTGCAAGCCAGAGGACTTGCCCCTCAAACAGAACTGGGGAAGTTATGAAACAAAAAGATCTACCTGAGAAGTACCTCAACAATGTATAATGCCCAGAAACACCTCCTTGTAAAACATCCATTCCTGAGGATGAGTCTTGGACCTGCTCAAAGAGTCTGCTACTAGACTGTGCTCTGAAAGGATGTGAACCAACTGAAAAATCATGGAAGGCTGCAAAATCCCAAGCCTAAAAGAGGTAAGATTTTGTGCCCCCTTGCTTGTTGATGTACCCTTTAGAGGACCTGAAACCCAAAGTGAGTGGAAGGTAGAGACCTCATTTTTTTCATACTGATATGGTCTGTCATCTACTGATGGAACTAAAGACTTTGTACTTTCAGGTTGTTGGGGGAGGATCCCGAACTGTGATTGGAAGCATGCATGCATGCAAAGCTCCTGGATAAGGAGAGGAATATGAAAAGACAGACCTGAATTTAAAAATTTGATGAATCCACCTATGAAGCTTGAGGGCAAAGTAAGAGAGGGAACAGATACTCAGAGGGTGGCAGTGCTACAGCTAAACAGCCTTGAGAGACCTCTGAAATTTCCTCATGAGGAGTTTGGCAAAAGAAACCATGGGAATGGTGGATGCCATGTATCCCAGGGATCAGAGACATTCCCTTGCAGAAAGGACTGGAAAAGGAAAAAAAAGTGACTGGACGTAAGCAGTCAGAGAGAGGACCCTGGGAGGTGGAAGACAAGCCAACATTGAGATGGAAAGGGAGTCAACACATACTTTGAAATGGAGGGTGAACTCCACACTGCGCAGAAGTAACACAGCAGAGATCTTGAAATATCTGCTACAGCAGGTCCATATTATAAGACTTACACCACCATAGACATCAGTCAGTAATTTCCAATTTTTCAGCAGTCTTCCTCCATGCTGGTCCACCCTGCACATTCATGATACAGTAAGGCCAATGGCTACACAGACTGTGTAGTTTTCTCTTGCTCTATCCTTGCATATTGCCAAGCATCTTAGCTGCAAAAACAAACCAGACCCAGAGCCATAATGAAGTGAATCTGTTACTCCCTTATATTTTAATAAAATGAAAGGGTTCAAGTGGGTAAGTGGCATGCAAAACATCAATGGCTTTGCTAAAATGTACACAGAGACAAAATGCATAGCAATTCTATTTCAGTTAGACATGTCTTGCAAAAGTCTTACTACACAGAACAATTCCAAGCAGTAAAAGGGGGGAGAAAACTCAGAAAAGCAAGCAGTTAAAAGAAATGATATCCTTGGGCTAAGATGCCTTGTAACCCTGCTCCAGCAAAGGAAATTATGCAAGCAGCACAGACACCTTCCACTAAGGACCGACAATGGAAGGCAGCAGATGTAACCACAGTCAAACGACCACTGAAAGTATGGTGTTATGCACCTTCACAATACAAATCAATAGTGTACTTTTAGATGACATACAGAGTACAAGTTTACAAGCTCCTGTTGAGAAACTATCCACCAATTCTATTCTCCCTGAAGCTAGTTTAAGGTGAGTCTTTAGGGCTCTTAAAACCAGCTATTACAGGGGGACTTTTTATTGGTGAGGAGGTTTTAGAGATGAAGTACATGTTGTGGAAAAGAGTACACACAGGATATCTCCAAATGTGAGTGCCTTCAACAACCCTAAGGAAGAAAAAGAACTAGGGCCTCAGTGTGACTTTGCCCACCACATTAAACTTCCATACAAAGAAAAGCTGCAAGACGAGCCTGGCTGTGAGGCATTGAGACAAAGCAAAAACTATGACAGGAGTTCAAAAGAGCAGTCTGAGTGCTAGATGTGTTGGGCAGGGAAGGACTGGAGTTAGTGACTGATGCTGTTTTTGCCCATACTAAATGTGCGTTTGTGTGCGTTTGGGGGGGGGGGGGGCACAGGTGGCTTCAGCCAGCCACTTACCATCATGCAAACAGCAGCAGCATATATGCGACTGAAGAGAGTACAGAATGGTACAAGAGTATGGTACTCCCAAGCCACTGATGGCAGCATTCATCAGCATGGTGGTGGAAGTGTGCACACACAGGAGGCCACAGAAAATTCAGCTATGTGTGGGGTGTGTGTGTGGGCGGGGGGGCAGCCTTACATAAATGCACCCTTATTGCTAAGATGCTGATGAGGACAAAAATCACTTTCCATGGATGCCCGTATGATGGCTCCTCCAACTGACCCCTGGCCTCATTCTGGGAACTTCCTGGTGTTCGGGGAATAAATGACCGCAAAAACAGTAGGAGAAGGCCAGACAGTCAAAAGACGGAGGAAAAAGCACAGAAACAAAAAGCTGTAATATAAAACAAGGGCAGCACAGCTCATCTCAGACTTAAGAGCCATGCTCTTCGTACAGCTTACTACAAACTCAGTAACCTACTTTCCATACTTCAGTAATGACTGACATTGTCTTAAGGTATGAGGCTCAATACCTTTAAAGTCTGAAACTTTACTGTCCAAAACATAAAAATGTTGAAGTTTGAGTCTGAAAGTTCCATTAGTTTCAAATGACCAATATAATTAAATAAAAATAAATAAATATAATAAAAAGTAATCAATTTACTTTTAATATTTTTTTACTCACAGACCACAGCTGGAAACATGTTTGATATTGTAAAATTTTTCCTTGGCCTAAAAGTTATTTTTTCTTTTCACTGTCTGGCAACAATTCAAGATCTTAAACAAAACCTGTCTACAAAGACAACAAGGTATATGAAGGAAAAGATTACTCAAACTGCTGTTAAAATGATTTGAGTACTCCCAGCCTCAAACACCCTGTCAGCAGCACAGTTTAAAAAAAGAGCCTAGATTGACTGCGTCTGGGATTCATTTACTGCATCCACTAGAATAGGTAATCCAGGAGTAAAACAGCATAAAGTGCCAGGTTAATAACAAAAAGGCAAACAGTTTCTAATATCCCCAGTGCAAAAATACATTTTTCTAAATGGCTCAATCATCACACATTTGAAAAAGTATGCCACACACTTCCTCTAATAAATTGTAGCATATAAGAAATTCATGGCATTATACTATTCTTAAGATGTTAACGAGTACATTAATTTGTGAAATTTAGGTGGATTGGACACACTAAATTGGCCCTAGGTGTGAGTGTGTGTATGCCTTCTGTGGAAAGTTTGGTGCCGGGCTGGCAACTCGACACCGTAAAACTCCACTGCCAATCATGAGCGGACAGGTGATCCGCTGTGGCGACCCCTAACCGGGAAAAGCCAAAAGAAGAAAGAAAGCAAACATTATAACTACTTGTGCATAAGCATCCAAACTGCAGATAAAGCCTGCAGTCCATCACATTCAGTCACCTGACCTCACCATATATTCAGTGTTTACACAGAAATCTAGGATTGCTTAGAACTGACCTCTAAGAACCTTATTTATACCCTTTGCATTCTTACACCTTTTGAATGCACTTTATCTCATTGTTCATCAGCTCCTCCAGCAGTTACTTTCACATGTTCTCCAATTACTTTATAGGCAAAATCTCCCCATACATTCTTTGTGAACTTAACTAAAGTTCAATTTCATCCTATGCATTTAAGGCCTTGAACATCCTTCCCAGTAGAAAAGAATGCATGTTTATTCTAGCCCTCCCCATAATATACACGAGTACCTACTGCATCCACCAGTTCCTTTGTTACAGGAAAGGAGTAATCAGAATCTTCCAGATGTCATCACTTTACCTGCAATGCAAAATCTCTTTCATGTCTATCTTTCTAAATGATTTATGATAGGATTAAACTAAAATTAAGAGTAAGCAGCATTGTTAAAACCTGCAGAATATGCAACTCTAATAGTAAAAATGTACACATTAGAAAAGGAGGCTAAAACCTATTTTTGGTCCTTACGTAACTGCAAAGGAAAGGTTTTAAGAACTTACAAACTGGAGTTGCTGTTACCCTTTTGATAATGCTACTACTTGCGTATCACATAATGCTTTACCTGCTGGTACAATGCCCTGGCGTCCAAACCGAGAATAAATGGACACCTCCAGTATCCCTTTCACTTTTTTTTTTTTTTTTTTTTAACCATATTACATTCTCGAGCACTAAACATCAAATTATTTCATGGTTTATACTCACGTCAGTTACAATTAAATCATGGTTATAATAAAATATAATGACAAGGACAAAATCGCAGAAAGAAAGAACAAAATAAAATTGGTATGGAGTAGGGTAATATTTAACGGTTATATCCCACAACAATTCTAAAGAATAACCAAAATACATATAGTTTCAAGGTAAAGTAACAACAGACAGAGGATTTCACAAGAGTCTGTCTTACTTTGTTACAGAAATGTCATTATGAGTTCTTCACATATAGCACGAGTAGGCCAAGTCTACAACAAAAGATGCAACACAAAAAAAGATTTTCAGGCTAATATATCATTTTAAGGCACTACCAATTATTAGCGGAACGGAGTTCCGCTGTGGCGACCCCTAACCGGGAAAAGCCGAGAGACAAACAAAACACAGCAGTGTCTTGATACTGAAAACACACTACACATCTGTTACTCAGTTAATGTGCAGTAAGAGAGAGTAAAGCAAAGCAAAGCAGCGAGGGAATGAAATGTTCCATGCTGTCTGTTATACAGTGGCAGGAATTGTGGCTGTTGCAGTAGTTTTTGCACCCTTTACTACTGGCAGCGATACAAGTTTCATAGTTTCATAGTATAGTACTAGGCTATCTGCCCTGGGGCATTTGTAAGCCTAGCCATAGTGATGTGGCTTTTGCTACCCCATGAAATGGTACAAAAATGTACAGAATAAATTTAGAATACTGTGCCTCTGTCTAGTAGTGACAAAATGAAGGTCCCCTTATATAATAGAATTAGTTTACTGTGCCCCTGTCTAGCAGTGACACAGATGTGACCCCTGGGGTAAACTTACGATCTCCCATCCACTCATCAAGATTTCTCTTGAAGAGAGTCAGTGAGGGGCTCTGCCTAATACGAACTGGGACCTTGTTCCAAAGCATGGGAAGCCTCTGGGTTATGAATCTATCTCTCCAGCATGTCCTATTCATACTTGTGTCGAGGTTTAAGTCTTTAGCTCTCGTGGTCCTGATGGACTTGGATTTTTTGAGGTGGAGCATGTCCATCAGATCCTGATTGGACATGGCCTTGTACGTCAGGCAGAGATCACCTCTGAGTAGGCGGTATGCTACTGAATAGAGCTGAAGTTTCTTTAGTCTGGCAGAATAAGACATATGTTGGAGACCCCTGATCCTCTTGGTGAGGTACTTTTGTGGTGTCTCCAGCTGTTGCAAATGCCAGGTGAGGTACATACCAAATGGGGCATTGTACTCAATCATGGGTCTGATGAGGGAGGAATATAGGGGTACAATGACATCCTTGGATCTGGATGTGAATCCCTTCATGATGAGGTGTGCAAGGTAGAATGTTTTTCTAACCACTTTGGCAACGTGGGTATCAAATGAGAGGTCGCTGACGACTTGGGTCCCTAGGTCTCTGATTACTTTTTCCGTACTCATTGGGTTGCTGTCTATGTGATAATTTGTGGGTAACTTTTGGTACAGTTTGATTTATCTAAAGCCTTTGCTCTGTATTGCAATACCTACTCTTGGCTGATGCAATTATACCTGCATTGATACGGTTTCAGAATTATCTCTCCTGCAGGTCCTTCAAGGTGTTTCTCTGGTCCTTGGTTTCCGTATGCCATCCATGGGAGGTACTTTTGTGGTCTCTCCAGCAAGTACAGAATAAATAGGCAAATTTTATGTAGGGGAATCTGCTGTCTTAACAGCCCGGTAACTAAAGCTTCCACGATGAGGAAGAGAGCATGGTCAACTGAGGAAATGTAAATGCTTTTGTTGTCAACAGTACCGAGGTGTTCTTGGTAAGGTGGTGTACAGAGTAAGCACCTCAGAGAAGTGACACGAGTTCTACTTGAGCTTTTTTACATGTGTAAATCTAACCACATCCCAATGTATTTTAGTAAAATAATTTTTATGGGGTTATGTGCTGGGGAGGGAAGGCTCCTTAAGTAATGACAGTGTCTTTAGTCTGGTAGGATTACAAAGAAACATTACAGGCACCAAGATTTCTTAAGTAGTCACTGCAAAGGTGACAGAACAAAAAAGAAGCCCAAACGACTTCCAAAAACTATGGCTTGGATATTTAATGTATCAAAGATAGGTCAGTCCTCGAATAAAATACAGAGAAATAGGTCAAAGATCAAGTCTTTAAGTATCTCCCATGGATGGCATACGGAAACCAAGTACCAGAGAAACACCCTGAAGGACCTGCAGGAGAGATAATTCTCAAACCGTATCAATGCAGGTATAATTACATCAGCCAAGAGTAGGTATTGCAATACAGAGCAAAGGCTTTAGATAAATCAAACTGTACCAAAAGTTACCCAAGATCAGACATGTCCAACTTTTTTTCCACTAGAGGCCAGAATTAATACTGGCATTCCTGGGGTTGACAAAAACAAGTTTTCCCAAATTTTTACTGAAATAATTTACCACTTTCAAACAAGAAGCATTGCTTGTGTATGTAGCCAACAGGCAGTAGGCGTATCCTTAATTAGCTCAACTACTCTCCTCCATTTCCCTTGTCCTGTAGATATTAACTAATTTGCAAGGTACTTGGGTACAAAACATTCACAAATGCCAATCTACTTTTAATGATTTTTACTACATCTCAATCCTGAATTAGGCAGTAAGCACACCTGCTTTGTACATGAACTTCAGGCCTTACTCAATATGAAGCAAAATAAATGCTGCCTTGCATGATAAAACATATACATGTGTTTACGTGTATGTATACATTTGTGCTTATTGCACATATATAGACATGTACAGGTTTATTATCACATTCTTGAACCAAAAAACAAAATCAACAACTCAAGACCAAAATGCTGGAGACCACAATATCAACCCCCCTCCCCCAAACTTGCTCCCTATAGGACCCATGTTAGAATTTGTTCCTAAATTGACACCCTTGCTGAATCCATGTTAGCACTCATTCCTGGGTTTGCACTGGTAAAATAATTCAGTATTCAAAATTTTTTAGACATCAGTATTAAGTAGTTCTAGATTGTGATAGCAAATCAAATCTTATATATATAAATAAATTATATATGTATATACACATACATGTATATATGTATGTGTGTATATATGTATATAAAAGTGTTACATATATTTATTTTAACACATTTTTTCTTTACTACTTACTATGTATGGGATTGTTTTGTTTTCATTAATTTGATGATGAAATGGTAGAATATGGCTTGGGTTAAGATCACCAGCAGTTGACTTGAATGGCTTTTGGATTATACATGAATGCTCAATACTAAGTAGCGGTAAAACATTTACACACTTTGGAGAACATGTTAATAGTCAATTAGTCATTATGATTTTAATAGTTTTGCTTTTGTCCAAGTAATAGGCTGTCAGTAATTATTTGAGTTTTAAATACTCATGACAGTTTAATTTATATGCATATTACTACTTCATTCTCTAAAAGGGGCCTAGCACAATGTTTTTTTATTTTTTATTTATTGTTTAATTGCTTTTGTTGACTTAGACTGTTCCAGTACATATGGCATATTTTTATTGAGAGACAACTTCATATTAACAGCATGTAGGTATAATTTGGCAAGGAGGTGAAACACCTTAGTTTAATGCCTTGTCTGAAGAATGGCAACACAGTAAGGACACTCTGGATACGGACTACATTCCACCATTCTTAGCGGAAGTTGTACAAGTAGACATAATGGAAACGGCGTTTAACATAACCTGCCAATTTCTAACAGCCATGTAAGCCCAGTGGTTGAAGCTATCACTACAGGGCTGTGTCTCAGTTTGACATTTACTAGTAAAATTATTTGGACAACAAATCTAGATATTCAGTTGTAAACTACAGTTACACTGCACTTTTAGGTACAGAGTTAATATAGCAACTACACATTGATTTTTGTGTGTGAAGTCAGAATTCTCAGTAGTGCTTTCCTTATTCAGTTATAAACCATAGTACAATGCTAGGTACAGAATTAAAATAACACCTGCACACTGACCTAAAGTGCCAAGTTACAATTTTCAGTAACATTTTCCTTTTTTTCACTGTAGTACTATTTAAAATGCTATAAAACATTCCTTCCTCACTATGTCTCCAAGCATACAAACTACACTGTTCATGCCCCAATTCAAAGAGTATTTGCTTCAGCAACACAAATGCACTAAGTTAATTCCCTCACACATCACCCAAGTTACACTGCTACTCTATTGGTTACCACTGTTTCTGCTTCCTGTAAATATGTGCTCAGATTCCCTTTCTGCTTGCTCATTGTCAACTTATATTTTACCTCAGACCCTGTGTCTTCTTGAGTCTGAGTGTTTACCATTACTTAGTTCCTGACTAAAATTGACCATAACTGGAGATGTGGCTTTTCAATTGACAAGAAGCACACAATTCACATATTGTGAAGAAAGACCCATAGA
Organism: Protopterus annectens; assembly: GCF_019279795.1. Classification (NCBI taxonomy): domain Eukaryota; kingdom Metazoa; phylum Chordata; order Ceratodontiformes; family Protopteridae; genus Protopterus; species Protopterus annectens. Next base: position 1,395,729,646 of record NC_056739.1, on the reverse strand, counting down.
GAAATAATGCACGAGCGTGCACACACACACAAGCGCACATCATCTTTCTGTTACCGCACTACAATTTCCAAAGCTGAACCTTCTTCTCACTCTTTTCTTGCTACTTCTATGACTCCACTTTCCTATCTGTAAAATGTACACCTCAGTATGGTGTACAGCTTTTTCACAGTATCTCTCTTTTGTGATAACTGTGCATTACCTTTGGGTTTACTGTTGGTTGTTGTTATTACATGTTTGCTGGTACTATTTTGAATGCAACCCGGGCCGAGCCTGCAATGGGTCATGCTGTGATTATCACAATACCCCAGTAACTAACATGTAAGTAAGACAGATAAATAAAATATAATTATCAGGAACAAAGATATCACCCATAAAAGAAAAAGTAAAATGTGCAGGTTTGTTGTGAACAGTCTACAAAATCTGTTATGAAGGCTGAGAAATTATATCAAACAACCACTAGAAAGGCAGTTTCTTCATTGGTCTACCCTTTCATGGAGTTTCTATAAATACAACAAATGGAAGCTTCAGCTCCTTTCACACATAAACAAAACCATCCAAAGTGGAATGTACCTCTTCTGAAACAGCACAAGACCTTTGACTGTGAAACTGTCACAAACAAAACAGTCACAGTAATCTACTTCAGCTTGTTGCATTCACAGACATACACTGATATCCCAAAACTCTAAGCCATATCAATGATTATGATCATTTAATGGCTCTCTGGTTTCACACAAAGCCTGCTCCCAAAAATAACTACATTCTGCACACTACTGATTTTACATTTAGAAAATGAAAGACATAAAAGCCACAGAAATGTATTTCAACTTGTTGCTAACACAGATGCACTCTCACACACAAACACACACAGCATAATGACATGCTGCATCATTAATCATTTAGCAGTGTGCCTTCACACAAAGCCTGATACTATGCCATCAAAAAAGGTAGCCACCTTATCTGCATGCTTCTGATGTTGGAATGTTAAACTGAAAAAAAAATTACTGAAGTATTGTATTTCAAATAGTTCTCACATACACATGTATACTTATTCTCCTCACATCCAGCAAGTAATATCAATTATCACTTTCTTTCAACTGCTTTTGCTTTCACCCATAGACTGCTCCTCAAAAAGACAACTTCCGGTAATCACAGACCATGACAAATAGTAGCCACAGTGATGTAATTCGAATTGCTCCTACAACAGAGGTACGACTGCTGAATCCTACACAAATGCACTTTATAAGCACTTACAAGAGTGCATGGATCATGCTATCCCTAACAGAACCAAGATGCTAGCCTCCAAAAAAAGGAATCCAATTTGGTGGTCCCCTGCCATAAACAAACTCTACAACAGAAGAAAGAAACTGTTGCAAAAGACAGTAAAATCCCATGACTGGAAGAACTCCTTGGTCATCCTCAGTAAGAAGCTGAGATCCTTCATAAAATCCTCCAAAGCTAGTTATGAAAACAAAATTGCCACCGATTCTAAAGACAACCACAAAGCATTCTATAGTTATGTCAATAATCTCAATTGCAACACTCAGATCTGCTCTGAGTTGCAGCACAATAGCGCTTAAATATACAGAACCAACTGATATTGCCAACATCCTGGCAGATGGGTTCAGTGCTAACTTTACCCCCCCCACTCCCTAAAGAGCCCATCGCTATGCCAGAAGAATGCAAAGTTCCTGTAATCACGGCTGCAGAGGTAAAAAACACACTCTCCAAAGCCAAGAACACAGCATCCATGAGACCTGACAACATCCCAGGCTGCATTCTACATGAACTACAGAATGAACTGGCACCCCACCTAAGCACCATGTTCAAACATAGCCTCACCTCAGGCTTTGTGCCCACTGAATGATGCACAGCGATGGTTATCCCACTCCACAAAGGGGTAGCACCATGGACCCAGGGAACTACCGCCCCATTAGCCTAACGAGTCTGGTCTGCAAGTACATGGAACGTATCATCATGGAACTTATAAACAAAGACATTGGTAATCCCCAAACTCTAAACCCCACCCAGTTCAGGTTTGTAAAAGGCAGATCATATCTCCTAAACCTGATTGACTTCTTTGAAGCAGTTACCAAAGCCGTAAACGAAGGTAAGGTGGTTCACACACCCTATCTAGATCTCGCCAAGGCTTATGACACCATCCTGCACTTTGGAATTATAGATAAACTCACTGAACTACAAGATGGGTTGCCAACTGGCTCACTGACAGAACCCACACTGTGAAAGTAGCAGACTCCAAATCCGACTTCAGACCAGTGACAAGTGGAGTACCACAGGGTTCAGTCCTGGGTCCTCTCCTGTTTAACATCTACTTTTCTGAAGTACAGGCTAACACAGAATGTCTTTGGCTAACGAAGTTCGCACATGACTGCAAACTAGGAGCCATAATTAAACTCCTAATGATGTGGACATCCTACAAAAGGGCCTCACTGAGACAGATGCCTGGTGTCAAAGCTATGGCTTCAAGCTCAATGCCAAAATGTGCATTGCAATCCCCTTTAGTAAAACCTTTGTACCCATGAGCTACCACATAGGTGGCAGTCTAAACACCAAAAGTGTGATAAGAGACCTTGGGACACAGGCGGGCAGTAGTCTCTCCTTTGACAGTCACATCGCCACAGTAGTCAGGAAATCCTTCTAAGTGGCACACATCATCAGAAAAGGTTTCTCATCCAGGTAAAAAAATAAAAAAAAGAGGACATTGTTCCCCTCTACTCGTTACTCATTAGACCCATTATACAGTACAATGCTCCTTTTGCTCACAAGACATATACAACAACTGGAAAAGCCACAGAAATACCTCACAAAGAGGATTACTGGCCTCAAACAGATGCCCTACGCAGACCGTCTCAAAAAACTCCAGCTTTACTCCGTCGCATATCGTCTACTCAGATGCAATCTCTACCTAACATACAAAGCTATGTCAAACCCAGAGCTGTTGGACATGCTCCACTTAAAGAAATCCCAGTCCCTCCGAACTACACGCTCTAGGGACCTAAACCTTGTCACAATAAACAGAACATGCTGGAGGGATAGATTCCTGTCCCAGACACTTCCCATACTCTGGAACAACTACCTACCTATATCAAACAAAGCTCCTCATTAGCACTCTTCAAGAAAAATCTTGATGATTGGATGGGAAATAGGAAATTCACCCCGGGATCACCTCTGTGGCTCTGCTCGACAGGGGCACAGGAAAATAATTTTCTTGGGTGGCGAAAGCCAAGCTACCTTTTTCGCTAGGTTTGCATTGGCCCTAGGGCTGATAGTCTAGTACTTACCTATGAACACCACAATTAAAATTCAAATAAATGCTGTTGTGGTCAGTGTACACAGTTAAGAGGGCAAACAATTTCTGGTTGTCTATGGAATATTAAAAAAAAAAGAAAACAAAATAAATAAAACACACACTTGCCTAAAAAAACATCAGCTACAGCCTGACCACAGCCTTCCCTTCAAGGTTGTGATCTTCTGATCTACTGCTTTCATGATCCAGTATAAGCCCTTGCATCAAACTGTAAATCTATTACAATTAAGCTCGTTAGTTATATTAATAATGCAAGAGTGCACGATAAAATGGGACTAATGACAATGTGCTTATATCTTATAATTCCTAGTTTCAAGACAAAAATGTGCATAGTCAGAAGTTCACTCTTCCAGCATGTCTTGCCACTGACTGGAAAAGTGCATCAGATCCATATCAAGGTTAATGAAGACTGAGAAGAGGCAGCAGTTTTGTCACACTGCTGCATGCAGCACTAAAACTACATTGCTCCTTACTAAATTGATTATAACTGAAGATGTGGCCTTTCAACGGATGAGAAACACAATTCACAAATTCTGAAGAATGATGGCAAATGAACAAAAAACAAATAGACAACACACGCACACACACACACACACACACACACACACACACACACACACACACAGGAGATCACCATGTCATCCAGAAATCTAGGTAACTGGAGGAGGACAAAAATTGAACACATGCTGCAGTGGTACAGATATGAAGGAGTTGCAGGCTTTAATGAAGTAAAAAACAATGAAGAAAGTACAGTTTTGTACCTACCATAAATGTAGATGTCCGATAGATATGCAACTGCAGTCATAACATATGGGTTGTCCTGCCTCAGGCAGCCCTCGGTCGGCCGAATTCCAAAGTCTGGGTCCGGCATCGGCTGGTGTCGCCTCCTCTCCGACGTCACAACGGCTGGAGTATAAAGGCATCGGCCGACGCCATCTTCTTCAGTGTTTCTTGCCCCAGATGTCAGGTGCCCACTTAGGAAGGCTAAATTTTGTAAATGGATAAAAAATAATCCCAAGCAAGCACAACAGTAATAAACAGATACACCATAGGAGATACCCCAGCGGAAGGGAAGAGGGGTAGTGACCCAAAAAGAAGGATACAGAGGGGTAGGAGGGTGGGAAAATCCGACTGCAGTTGCATATCTATCGGACATCTACATTTATGGTAGGTACAAAAAGTACAGTTTTGTACCTACCATAAATGTAGATGTTCGAAGATCCACATTGCTGCAGTCCTTACACTTGGGTAGTCCGCTGTCCTCGGTCGGCCCGAATATCAAAGTATTAGGCTGACGTCGGTCAAGGCGCTTAAGACTGACATCAGGACGTCAGGGTACAAATGCGCATGACCGACGTCATATCCTCAGTCTTTTCTTGCCCCAGATGTCAGAAGACCCTAAAAAGAAAGGTCAAAACCAAAAGACAGCAAAAAACAACCAACCACCCGTGCACTAATCATATGTACAATATATACAATATCCACAAAATTCACAACCCAAACCACACAAGCGCCTCTAACTACAGAGGGGAAGGAGGGAGAATTGGACTGCAGCAATGTGGATCTTGAACATCTACATTTATGGTAGGTACAAAACTGTACTATGTTCTTCATCTCACATTGCTGCAGTCCTTACACTTGGGTAGAATCCCAAAGCAGAGGTAAGGGAGGATGGCAAAACTATAAAGCAGTAGGAGCTGCCAAAATGCCCTGTAAAATTGCAGTGGCAAAACCAGCCCTAGATTTAGAGTAAAGTGGTAGGTGGTAATGCTTAGAGAAAGTATGCACTGAACTCCAAGTAGCTGCCTCCAAAATATCTTTAGTTGCCACCCCCCTTAAAAATGCTGTAGAAGTGGCAGTAGCCCTAGTGGAATGAGGCCTAATCCCAGCTGGAATCTTCTTACCATGATGGGAATAACAGAAAGCAATACAAAACCCAATCCACTTAGAAATAGTTTGTTTTGACACAGGCTTGCCCTGAGAACCCAAAGCAAAAGAAACAAATAACTGCTGAGACTGCCTGAACCCTTTAGTTCTGCTCAAATAATACCGCAACTGCCTGTGTATATCCAAAGTGTGCAAAATCTTTTCCCCTTTATTTTGGGGGTTTGCATAAAAAGTAGGCAAATGAATAGTTTGGTTTAAAGCTACACTAGAAACCACTTTAGGCATAAAGGAAGGGTTAGTAATGAAGATACCCTATCCTTATGGAAAATTAAGAAAGGCTCAACCGCCATAAGGGCCTGTAATTCAGAAACCCTTCTCGCAGAGGTAATGGCCAACAAAAAAGCAGTCTTCCATGATAAATATTTCAACTCAGCAGTAGCTGCAGGCTCAAAAGGTTGTAGAGTGAGTTTCTCCAACACAAAATTGAGATCCCAAGCAGGAGTAGGAGCTCTACGTGGGGGTCTTAAATTCTTTGCCCCTCTAAGGAATTGCTTAAACAAAGGATGAGAAAACAATGGTGGGTCACAGTCATAGTGAGCAGAAATTGCTGCAGCATTAATCTTAATAGAAGAGAAAGACAAACCTTTGTCCAATAACTCAGCAAGATATTGAAGAGCCACACTTAAATTAGGCTTAGAAACATCAAATTCCTTTGCTGTACTCCAAAATAAAAATCTCTTCCATTTGTCTGCGTACACTTTCCTTGTACTAGGTCTTCTGGCCTCCAAAATAACATTCAAAACTTGCTGTGGAAGCTGAGACCCTCCAGGGTTTAAAACAGAATATGCCAGGCTGTTAGGTGAAGAGAGTGAAGTTTGACATTGAGTAAATGACTGTTCTCCTGAGACAGCAGGTGTGGAATCGAAGGCAAAGGCCATGGAGGCTCCCGTACCAGGCTTCTCAGTAATGGGTACCAGTGCTGTCGAGGCCAATCTGGAGCTATTAAAATCATCTTTGGCTTGTCCAGTCTGACCTTTAGGAGTACCTTTGGGAGGAGAGGCAGAGGTGGAAAGGCATACACATGAAGATTGCTCCAATTGAATGAAAGAGCATCCACTTTCCAAGCTGTGGGATGAAACCTTTTTGTGCAAAACTTTGGCAGCTGGTAGTTTAGTGGAGAAGCGAACAGATCTATGTCTGGAGTTCCCCGTAACACTGTCAATTTCTGAAATACATGAGGATCCAATTTCCATTCGTGGGGATCCATAATTCGTCTGCTCAACACATCTGCTAAGGAGTTCTGTGCTCCCGGCAGAAATCTTGCCTGAAGATTCAGCTGTAAACTGAGAGCAGTCTCCCACAAAATCATTGCTTGTCTGCATAGAGGATAAGAATGTGTCCCCCCTTGCTTGTTGATGTACCACATGACAGTTGTGTTGTCTGTTAGAACCAACACCTGCCCTGGAAGAAGTAAATCCTTGAAAGCTATTAATGCAAATTGGACTGCTAACATCTCTTTCAAGTTGATATGTAGATGTTGAAGTCTGGCAGGCCACGTGTCTTGTACCCACTTTCCATTTAGATGAGCTCCCCAAGCTTTGTCTGAGGCATCTGCCGTTAGAATCTGACACGCCTCTGGCCGGGTCACAGAGAGTCCCTTGTTTAGGTGACATTCCTGAGCCCACCACCAAAAATTCCTTTTGAATGCAAGGTATTATCTGAATGACAGTGTCCATATCCTGGCAGTGCTGTGTCCATACATTTTTGAGATACCATTGTAGCTTCCTCATATGCAGTTTGGCATTGGGAAGCACCACAATACAAGATGCCATGAACCCCAAGGCTGGAAGGACTGTCCTTGCAGTCAGCCTGGACTGATGAGACAATTGATGGAAGTAAAGAGAAAGATTCTTTTGTTTGTCCGGGGTCAAAAAGGCCATCTGGGATGCTGTATTCAGTCTCACACCCAGAAAGCACATGTCCTGAGAGGGTACTAGACTGGACTTTATTTCGTTCACAGAATACCCCAGGCATCTTAGCACTGCTATCACATATTGCAAATGATGAAGAAGTTCGTCCCTTCCTTGGGCCAGAATCAGGCAATCGTACAAATAAGGATAGATCTGTATTCCTCTTAGCCTGAAGAAAGCTATCACTGGAGCCAGAACCTTCGTGAACACTCTGGGTGCAGTAGATAAGCCAAAGGGCAATGCAGAGAACTGATAATGAGAAGTCCCAGCCCGAAAACACAGATACTTCCTGCAACTTAGCCTGATAGGAACATGAAGGTAAGCCTCCTTGAGATCCAGAGTCACCATCCAATGATCTTTGCCCAGCAGAGGTAAAAGCTGTTGTAACGTCAACATTTTGAACTTGGGAATGTCCAGATAAGTGTTGAGGATAGATAAATCCAAAATTGGTCTCCACGTGTTTCCCTTCTTTGGTACTAGGAACAGGCGAGAATAAAATCCTAGGCCCACTTCTGGCAGAGGGACCGGTTGTATGGCCCCTATTTGAAGCAGCAGAGAAATTTGTTTGTGAGCCTCCAGTCTTTGCTGAGGAGGAACGTCCGGCATGCCTTTGAAAGGAGGCAAGGTATGGAAATAAAACCTGTAACCTTGGTGAATGATATCCAATACCCATCTGTCTTGGGTAATCAAACTCCAATTTTCCTTGAAGAGTGCCAACCTTCCTCCCAAAGGTGCTGCCAGGCAAGAAGGATCTGGCAGCTGAAAAGGTAGGTCATTGGGCCTGTTTACGAAAGGACTGGCCCCTGCCCTCACCCAAAGATTGTGCAGGTGAACTCCCTGCTCTAGGTCTGAAGGAGCTCTGAGCTCTGCCCCTACCACGTCTAGATCTACCCCTAGACTGTGAATCATAAGAAGGGTACGTCCACCCCTTAGCAGGCCAATTCCTACTAAACTTCGGAGGCTGAACTTGCAAAAAATCTTTAACAGCCTGCATAGACTTAGCCTTGTCTTCCATTTTCTTCAAGACTGACTCCACAGGTGAACCAAACAACACATCAGACTGTAAAGGAGCATCCAAAATCCTTGCCTTAACATGGTCAGATAAATTCTGATCCCTCAGCCAGGCGTGCCTGCGAAGAACTGACCCAGTGGCAGCCACCCTAGACGAGGCCTGTACAGCATCAAAACCACAATGTAAGGAATGCTTACCCACCTGTTCAGAGACATGTACCAAATATTGTAATTCTTTACACTCAATGCCTTCCGCCAGAGCATCTACCTTAGACTTCAATTGAGAAAGAAGATAGTTCTGATATTTCAACATATGAAACTGGCAATTCAAAGCCCTCATAGCTAAGGTGGAAGAAGTATAGACTTTCTTTCCCCATCTATCCAAAGCTCTGGCCTCTTTATCTGGAGGAACCGGATTTTTTACCACAGAGGCCTTGACACCCTTAGGTCCCTGACTAACAGTTTCTGGGTCCGCCCTGGGACTCTTATAAAGATATTTATGAGCCTCAGGCACCCTGTAATACCTGTCCGGTTTAACAGGAGCAGGAGGCAAAGAATCAGGATTAAGTGAAGCCTCTGCAAACACATCTTCCACAACATCCAGAACAGGTGGTATAGCCAAAGGCCTATGCTGGGGTAAAAGCAAAGTTCCCTAAGCCTTTTCCTGGAATCAGAGAAGTCCTGACCTTCCCACTTAAAATGTTCCCTCATGGAATGAAGAGTCTCTGAAAAAGAAAAATCCTCTGGAGGAGAAGCAGAAGGAGTAGAATCATCTACATCAGAATCAGAATAAGGAGAATACTCCTGCAAGTCTTCAGCCGAAGACTCTGAAACATCTGAAGCCTGCTCAAAACTTCCCAACTCTGGTTCCACCCTAGGCCTCTTATCAGGAGGGGGCAAAGAACCTCTAATCAAAGTAATTAAATCTTCTGCCATTTTAAGCATGTGCTTCTTGGGCACAGACCCTGCTGAACTAGGAGTGACACTAACAGAAGCTGAAACTGGCCTGCCTCTGGGAGAAGCCTTGGAAACAGAAGGAGAGGGCCTAACCACCCTAGGAAGGGAGGGGAGTACAGTAACTTGGGAAGCCCCTTCAGCCTGACCTGCCTCCTGAGAGGCCACATCCTGCAATATCAAAGTCTCCCCCTGGGACTCCAGAGAAGCCTCCGGCGGAACCACCGGTTCCACTGACGCCTCTAAAGAACCGGCGTCCGGTACGGACGACTCTTCTTGCCTGGGTTTAGCTGCTTTGTCTTTGCGCTTCTTCGAAGAAGCGGCCGGAGCAGCCAACGGCGTATTATAATTGCACCGCTTCCGAAGACCAACCTGGCACAATCTAAGCTTTAGGTAATAGTGCGCCTATTGAACCTAGCACAAAAGCGACACCCAACAACGCCGTGCTCAGGCCCCAAACAAGGAATACACAAAGTATGATAGTCCCTATGCGGTATCTGTTTCCCACAAGAAATACAGTTATTCACTTTTTCTGACATCCGTAAACCACTGAGGCAAGAAAAACTAAAATATTCCCCAACGGGTACTTAGCCAACTTTGACTCGGTCTGAAACTCCGACCAAAATTTCAGAATGCCGAACGGCACTTGCAACGCTGCTTCTGCATCGGACCATGCGGCAAAAAAGACTGAGGATATGACGTCGGTCATGCGCATTTGTACCCTGACGTCCTGATGTCAGTCTTAAGCGCCTTGACCGACGTCAGCCTAATACTTTGATATTCGGGCCGACCGAGGACAGCGGACTACCCAAGTGTAAGGACTGCAGCAATGTGAGATGAAGAACATCTGTACTATGTCCTTCAAGAATGCAACTGCAGTCATAACATATGGGTTGAATACCATAGCCAAGCTGGGGGTGGAAGGATCTATGATAAGGATGGTGTAGCTATAATCCCCTGCAGGACTGCCGAAGCAAAGCCTGCTCGGGATCTGGAGTATAATGGCAGGTGGTAGTGCTTGGTAAATGTATGCACGGAGCTCCATGTAGCAGCCTCTAAAATGTCCTTTGTTGCCACTCCTCTTAGGAAAGCTGTGGAAGTGGCTATAGCTCTGGTGGAGTGTGGCCTAATACTGGCTGGCACACCTTTTCCATGAAAAGAATAGCAAAATCTGATGCAATGTCCAATCCATTTTGAAATTGTTTGCTTGGAGATTGCCTTTCCCTGTACTCCAGCAGCATAAGCTACAAACAGCTGGTCAGACTTTCTGGTGGCCTTAGTTCTGTCCAAGTAGTAGCGTAGTTGTCTGTGTATGTCCAAAGTATGCATTAGTTTTTCCCCCCTATTTTGAGGATTGGGGAAGAATGTAGGCAGATGAATAGCTTGATTTAGAGACACCCTGGAAATAACTTTTGGCATGAATGTAGGATTTGTTCTTAGGGAGACTCTGTCTTGATGAAAAATGAGGAAGGGTGGCACTGCCATGAGTGCCTGTATCTCCGAAACTCTTCTTGCAGAAGTGACTGCCAATAAGAAGGCCGTCTTTGAAAGAAATTGCATTTCTGAGGATGCTGCTGGCTCAAAGGGAGGAAGAGTTAGTTTTTCCAACACATAGTTGAGGTCCCATGCACGTACTGGCTGTTTTCTAGGAGGTTTGATATTCTTTATCCCTCTTAAAAACTGTCTTAGCAGAGGATGCGAAAACACTGGAGGGCCACAGTTGTATTTTGCTGAGATTGCTGAGGCATGAATCTTTATTGAGGAGTATGAGAGTCCAGTATGAGACAGTTCTGCCAAGTATTCCAATATCTGAGGAATACTCAGTAGTTCTGTGCCCTGACCCTTTTTGGCATTCCAGATGCTGAATCTTTTCCACTTGGCTGAATAGGTTTTTCTGGTGGAAGGTCTGCGTGCTTCCAGCAAGATCTCTTGAACAGATTTGGAAAGAGAGTTAGGTGTTGAAGTCATGGAAGTCTCCAGGCTGTCAGATGCAATGTTTTCAGGTCTTGATGTACAGTCCTGTAATTGTGTTGCGTTAGGAGCAGGGGCCATAGGGTCAGAGGCCATGGTTTGGTCCGAGTTATGGCCAATAGCAGTGGGTACCAATGTTGCCTTGGCCAGTCTGGCGCTATCAAGATGCCTGTTGGTTGTTCTGCCTTTATTTTCAGTATCACCTTGGTCAGCAGAGGCAGAGGGGGGAATGCATAAATTTTTAGAGAATTCCAGCTGAAGGAGAGAGCATCCGTTTTCCAAGCTAGAGGGTGATGAGTCCTTGTGCAGAACTTTTCCAGGTGATGATTTAGGTGGGAAGCAAAAGATCTACGTCCGTATTCCCATGTCCTTGTCAGTTGAGAGAAAATGTGAGGGTGCAACATCCATTCGTGTGGATCCATGAAGTTTCTGCTCAGATTGTCCGCCAGTACATTGTCCTTGCCAGGTACAAACTGGGATTGTAAGTGCATCTTCAGGCTCAGGGATTTTTCCCAGAGAAGCATTGTTAGTCTGCAGAGGGGATAAGAATGAGTGCCTCCCTGCTTGTTTATGTACCACATGACAGTGGTGTTGTCTGTCCTTATTAGCAAATGTCCTTCTTGTAGTGATTTTTCTAAAGTCTCGATGGCATGTATCACTGCCAACATCTCCTTTTGGTTTATGTGCAGATGTCTTTCCTTTGGCATCCATAGACCTTGAATGCATCTGCCCTCCATGTGCGCCCGCCATCCATGGTCTGAGGCATCTGTTGTGATCATTTGGCCTGCTTGAGGTCTGTTGAAAGACATGCCTTTGTTTAGTTGACTGGCTTGAGCCCACCATAGAAATTCCTTCTGCAGGCATGGAATAAGTGGGATTACGTCCTCTAGGCTGTTGCTGTGCTGAGACCATAGGTTTTTTAAATACCATTGCAGCTTTCTCATATGAAGTCTTGCCAAAGGTATCAGAAGAATACAAGATGCCATGAAACCCAGGGCCTGCAGGATTTTCCTTGCAGTCAGCTGGGAAAGGCTTGCTAGGCCTTTGAAGTACTCTGGTAAATGCTGCTGTTTTTCCTCTGTGAGGTAGGCCATTTGTGTCTCCGTGTCCAGTTTGGTTCCTAGGAATGTAATCTGTTGAGATGGTAGTAAATTTGACTTTTGAATGTTGACTGTGTATCCCAAGGCCTGCAGTAGATGCATGAGATAGTCCAAATTCCCTTTTAAGGTTTGTTTGTTGTCTGCTTGTATGAGGCAGTCGTCCAAGTAGGGGTATATTTGAATCCCCTGCTGTCTGCAGTGTGCCACTACTAATGACAGGCATTTCGTGAACACTCTGGGCGCAGTAGACAAGCCAAACGGCAATGCTGAGAATTGATAATGCTCTGTTCCTGCAAGAAATCTGAGATATCTTCTACAGCTTTGTCTGATTGGGACATGCAGGTATGCCTCCTTGAGGTCCAGAGTGACCAGCCAAGACCCCTTGCCCAGCATGGGAAGAAGCTGCTGTAACGTCAACATTTTGAACTTTGGCACAGTGAGGAAAGTGTTTCGATTTGACAAGTCCAGTATGGGTCTCCATTTGTTTTCTTTTCTTGGAACAAGGAACAGTCTTGAATAAAATCCCTGGCCTTGCTCCTGTGGAGGAATCCTTTCTATCGCTTTTATACTTAATAGTTTGGAAACTTGAGAGAGTGCCTCTGCCCTTTGATGATGTGGCAGGTTTGGCATGCCTTGTCTTATTGGTAATGTGTGGAAGTGGAATCTGTAGCCTTTGTTTATCAAATCCAGAATCCAATTGTCTTTGGTTAAGATATGCCAGTTTTGTGAGAATAAGGCTAATTTTCCGCCCAAAGGTGCTTCTCTTTGAACCTTTGTAGGCGGTACAAAAGTGAAGTCATTGTGATTGTCCCTGTGGTGCAGCTAAACTGTCTGCGCCACTTCTTTGATTTGGAGGTTGCCATTGGCGGCCCCTGTAAGATCCACGGTGTTGTCCTCTACCCCTGGCTCGTCTGCTTTTTCCCCTTTGAAACTTGTCAGAGCCGGGGAAGGACCAATTCTTTGAGGGCCAGTTTCTGCTGAATCTGGGTGGCTGAACCTGAAGGAAATCCTTTACTGTCTGTACTGACTTTGCTTTTTCCTCTATGGATTTCAATACATCTTGTGCAGTAGCACCAAAAAGCTTTTGTTTCTCCAAAGGAGCATCCAGTAACTTTACTTTAACATGGTCAGGCAAAGATTGATCCTTCAACCAAGCATGTCTACGTATTACAGCCCCCTAGGCCTTTTCTCTTCAGGTGGCTGAGAACCCCTGTCCGGATGAGGCTGAGACCCCCTGATAAGGGAAATAAGATCTGCAGCCAGAGACATGATCTGCTTATCAGAGGAAGGGGCCTGGGCAGGTTTAGGATGGGCCTTGGCCTGACTGGCGGCCTTAGCACGTGCAAAGGCCTTGATGGACATGGAAACAGGAGGCCTAGCAGCCCCACGTGCAGGCGTTACCTTGTCCACAGGAATGGTGTCGGGAAGGTCCAGAACTTCGGTTTCCGGAGGAAAATCAACAACCGGCACCGGAGAGGTCTCCGAGACCGAAGGTCGTGTTAGTGCTGTCGTCGGCCTGGAGCGGTAGATTTACCACTTCCGAAGGAGCCGGAGCGCTAGTAGAGGGTTTAGGAGAAACATCGGTAGTGGACGCGGGCTGAGGATGTCGGTCCCGGTCCTTGCGTTTTTTAGCAGATTGGGTTGTCGGTTGTTCTGATAGCATGATATACGCAAAAGATTCACCGAAGAAGTCCTCGGCGAATTCTGCCCGGCGCCTGAGAGTGCGCTTATTAAAGCAGGCACAGGCAGCACAGGCCGAGACGTCGTGGTCTAGGCCCAGGCAGGGAAGGCAGAGAGAATGGAAGTCCTTATGAGGTATTTGTTTACCACAAGACAAACAATTATTAACTTTCTCAATTTGTTCTGACATTGGCTGAGGCAAGAATAAATGTTCCCCAACGGGGTACTTAGCTTTTAGATGACTTCGGTACTGAAAACACAGGAGCTGACCGACCGGCACTTGTGAACTGCTTCTGCTTCGGGCACCGCGCGGCAAGAAAGACTGGAGAAGATGGCGTCGGCCGATGCCTTTATACTCCAGCCGTTGTGACGTCGGAGAGGAGGCGACACCAGCCGACGCCGGACCCAGACTTTGAAATTCGGCCGACCGAGGGCTGCCTGAGGCAGGACAACCCATATGTTATGACTGCAGTTGCATTCTTGAAGGACATCTTGGTCAAGCTGAATCCCTTGTCTAACAGAGGAAGTGATTCTCCACTTTCCAATAGGAAATTTGTTGTTTAGAGCTGTGGTTTTAGCAAGAAGGGAACACAAACGTTATTTCAAATGGACCCATGAAGAATTGAGAGGGAAATGAGTCAGCAGGAACCTTTTACTATACACCTTTGAAAGATGTCAAGAGCTACTCCCCATTATGCCTATCCTGCAGGCCAGTGTACATGACATAACCTAACAGACATGTGCTGCATTACTCCTATGCTGTCCATCCAACAATCTGGGTCCAACATAAAACATGAATGTTAAAATAAATAGGAAATCTGTCTCTCATCATTCATTCACATTCAGTAATTTATTTATACTTTTTGTAGCATACAGGTGAACTGGACTACTGTGGTCCTTTTTCAGATACAACCTTATTTACAAAAAAGAAAAAGAGCACATATTAGAATATAACGCTATAATGTATAAGTTGTTGCACAGGGCAGAGCTTACAATAACGTACGAAGAGCAGTACAAAGCAACATCTAACACAGTTACATGCAAAATGGTACCAAGCACTGCTCATGACAAATACACTCCAAGGAAGAAAAAGTACAGTTTTGTACCTACCATAAATGTAGATGTTTGAGTGTTCACACTGCTGCAGTCATTACACTTGGGTTATCCTGCCATCAGGCGGTCCCCGCAGTCGGCCAGAGTTCCAAAGTCTTGGTCCGGCATCGGTTGCTGTCGCTTCTTCCCTGACGTCAGTGCACCAGGGGTATACAAGATGCATCCAACGCCATTTTCTTCAGTTTTTCTTGCCCCAGATGTCAAGTGCCCCCAAGTAGGTAGGTAATACATATTGCTAATAAAAAATATACATAAAAATAAAAACAATACCTTCAGTTACAAGCAAATACACCACAAAGGTTGTAGAGGATAGAAAGGTATAGATAAGCCCAGCTAGTTCAGAGGGGATGGAGGGAGGGTAACCTGGACTGCAGCAGTGTGAACACTCAAACATCTACATTTATGGTAGGTACAAAACTGTACTATGTTCATCGTGTTACACTGCTGCAGTCATTACACTTGGGTAGAATCCCAAAACTAAGGTTGGGTGGCTGGTCTATAAAGAGTTAGGATTGGCTATGAGGCCCTGCAGAACTGCAGTGGCAAATCCTGCTCTGGATTTAGAGTAAAGAGGCAGGTGGTAATGCTGGTAAAGGTGTGCACTGAACTCCAAGTTGCAGCCTCCAAACTTTCCTTGGTAGGTATTCCTCTGAGAAAGGCTGTTGAAGTGGCTGTTGCCCTGGTGGAATGTGGCCTAAATGTTATTTGGGACCGATTTCCATGCTGTGTTATTCAGTAATGAATACAATGTCCTATCCATTTGGATACAGTCTGCTTTGAGATGGCCTTGCCCTGTGATCCTGCAGCATATGCTACAAACAGTTGCTCAGTTTTCCTGAAAGCTTTTGTTTTATCCAAGAAGAAGTGTAGCTGCCTGTGTATGTCCAAAGAATGCAGAAGTTTCTCCCCTTTATTCTGGGGGTTTGGATAAAAAGTTGGCAAATGGATGGTTTGGTTAAGAGCCACACTAGATACCACCTTTGGCATAAAGGTAGGGTTTGTCCTTAAAGAAACCCTGTCCTGAAGAAAAATTATAAAAGGTTCCACTGCCATTAATGCCTATAGCTCTGCGACTCTTCGTGCTGAAGTTACTGTCAGGAGCAGAGCTGTTTTCCATGATAAAAATTTTAGATTGGCTGGCTCAAAAGGTGGCAGGGTCAGTTTTTCCAAAACAAAATTGAGGTCTCAAGTTGGTGTTGGTGCTCTCCAGGGTGGTCTTATGTTTTTAGCCCCTCTGAGGTACTGCTTTAGCAAGGGATGAGAGAATAAAGGAGGATCTGTGTTGTAATGTGCTGAAATGGGCAGAGGCGTGGATCTTAATTGATGAGAAGGATAGGCCTCTGTCCAGCATCTCAGTTAAGTATTGTAAAATCTGAGGAATGTTTGGAACAAGAGGGTCAAGGCTTTGAGCCTGGTTCCAGGCGCAGAATCTCTTCCATTTTTCTGAGTAAGCTTTCCTGGTGCTAGGCCTCCTGGCCTCCAAAATGACATCCATAACAGCTTTAGAGAGAGGTGTTGCCTGTTTGACTAATGAATCTGCCATGCAGCCAGGTTTAGGGTTTTGAGCTCTCCATGCAGTATCCGATTGTTTTGTTGAGTCAGAAGGTGTGGAATTTGAGGCAAAATCCATGGTGGGCCTTGAGCTAAGTTCCTTAAGATAGGGTACCAGTGCTGGCGTGGCCAGTCTGGAGCAATCAGGATCATCTGTGGTTTTTCTTGTCTGGCTTTTAGGAGTACCTTTGAAAGGAGAGGCAGTGGCGGGAAGGAATAAACTTTTAGGTTTTTCCAGCTGAACAAAAGAGCATCCACTTTCCATGCTTATTTGTGATAAGTCCTTTTTGTAGTTGGCAATTCAGTAGGGAGGCAAAAAGATCTATGTCTGGGCATCCCCATTTTTGTGTTACCATGCTGAAGATTTGTGGATTCAATTTCCATTCGTGAGGGTCCATGATATGATATTTCTGCTTAGATCGTCTGCCAGAGTATTTTTCTTTCCTGGCAGGAATTGTGCTTGCAGGTGAACATGATACGTTAGAACTGTGTTCCACAAGGTCATGGCTTGCCTGCATAGGGGATAAGAATGAGTGCCCCCTTGCTTGTTTATGTACCACATTACTATGGTGTTGTCTGTCTTTAATAATAACTGTCCTGGATGCAGAAGGTCCTTGAAAGCTGTTAGGGCATTCTGAACAGCCAACATCTCTTTTTGATTGATGTGAAGATGCATCTAGTCTGTGGTCCACTTGCCCTGAATGCATTTTCCTGCCATGTGTGCTCCCCAGGCGTAATCCGAGGCATCTGTTGTTACAGTCTGCTTGGCTGTGGGTAGGGTAAAAGGTTGACCCTTGTTTAGGTGACATGCCTGTGCCCACCATCGAAACTCCTGTTGTAGGCAGGGAATCATTGGTATTACTGCTTCTAAACTGTGAAAGTGTTGAGTCCAAACACTTTTTAGGTACCATTGTAATTTCCTCATATGCAGTCTGGCATATGGTATTAGTAGTATGCAGGATGCCATGAATCCCAGGGCCTGCAGAATTTTTCTTGCAGGGAGATGGGATTTTTTTGCCAGTAATTGAAAATATTGAGTTAGTTGAACTTGTTTGTCTGGCGTGTGGTAAGCCATCTGGGCCGTTGTATTTTAGCTGGCACCCAGGAATGTAATCTGTTGTGAGGGCACTAGTTTTGACTTCTTTTCGTTTACTGTGTACCCTAGAGAAATTAGCAACCTTTTTACAAACACCAGATGCTGTAGAAGAATGTCCTTTGTCTCTGCTTGAATGAGGCAGTCGTCCAGGTATGGATATATTTTAATTCCTTTTTGTCTGCAAAATGCAATTACTGGTGCCAGGCACTTTGTGAACACCCTGGGCGCAGCAGATAAGTCAAAGGGCAGTGCAGAGAATTGGTAGTGCATTGTACCAGCTTTGAATCTGAGGTATCTTCTGCAATTTTGTCTGATAGGGACATGCAGGTATGCCTCTCTGAGGTCCAGAGTAACAAGCCAAGCCTTCTTGCCCAGCATGGGTAGAAGCTGCTGTAATGTCAACATTTTGAATTTCGGAATATCCAGGTAAGTATTTAGAATTGAAAGGTCTAGTATGGGCCTCCCGGCCTTGTCCTTTCTGGGGACCAGGAAGAGTCTCCTTGTCCTTGTTCCTGTTGTGGTACTTTTTGAATAGCTCTCATGTCCATGAGGGCTGAAATTTGTTTTTGTGCCTCTGCCCATTGATTTTGTGGCAGGTCTGGCATTCCTTTTAGCCTTGGTAAAGTATGAAAGTGTAACCTGTAACCTTGAGACACAATATTCAGAACCCATTTGTCTTGGGTGATTGTTTGCCAGTTTTGATAAAAAAAGTGCTAGTTTTCCCCCTAAGGGGGCTTCCAAAAGGGAAGCGCTCGACGTACGAAGGGGAAAGTCATTGTGACTGTTTCCTGTAAGGTTGAGACTTGTCCTCACCTCCTTTTGGGGTTGAGGTGCCCCACTGTCGTCGTCTGTTTGAGCCTTTGGGTTGAGATCTGCCTCTTGGGTGTCTGGATCTGCCTCTCTGTGGCCTGTCTGACACTGGAAAGAACCAATTCTTTGTTGGCCAATTTCTGCTAAATCGAGGTGGCTGTACCTGTAAGAAATCCTTGACTGTTTGCATAGATTTAGCTATATCCTCCATTTTCTTTAACACCTCTTCTGCCTCAACACCAAACAAGGTATCATGCTGTAAAGGAGCATCCAATAATTTTACCTTAACATGATCAGGTAAACTCTGTTCTTTTAACCAAGCATGTCTTCGAATCACAGAACCTGTAACTGCGGCTCTACAAGAGGCCTCTAAAGAATCAAAACCACATTGCAGAATACGTTTTCCCACCTGTTCAACTGCATGCAATAAATCCTGCATTTCTTTACAATCAGGAGCTTCTGAGCTTGCAAGCATTTTCTGTTTTAACTGAGCCATTAAATACTGTTGGTACTT